>NC_052533.1:49452358-49574858 GCF_016699485.2 Gallus gallus
AATAATACTCTGTCCATAGACTACATCCTGTGTTTTCTGCCATTTTACAAATTTAAATATTGAGTCTGAAAGATTTTTTTATCCTACATCACTGTATAAAGAGATGTCCACCAGAGGCTATGGGGGTGGAAAATGGGAGGCAGCAAACCCAGCCCCCTGTGTTTTTCAGTCTATTCCTAGAAATAGCCTTTTTGATGACACTAAATAAAATCAAATTATTCCTTTACCACAGGTTCAGAACAATCCCAAAATAAGGAAGCAAGCCAAGGCCTTGATAGTCTTTTTCATTTAAGCATCCTAAAAATAGAGTAATTGGAGATTTGTGGGCAGAGCTCTCAGAGCAGAATCATAGCTTTTCTACAACTGAAGTCTAAATTTGTTTGCCTGAGTCTGAAAAATGCCCCAAAGAAAAGTAGGTGTACAGAAGAGAACTTAAGCTTCTGCTTCAATCTAATTTCTGTTAGCAGAGTCATTTACAATTCAAGCAGAATTTATGCTCACCTGAAATGATTTATTTGTGTTTTCATCTATGCCCCGAGTAAGAACACTTCAGTTTATATTATTCTCATTAAAAACACCCTCCACTTTAACATCCTCTCTTAAATAGTCCTTAGTGATGCATTCTTAGAATGTGCTAAATGTTTTCCAGCTAAGCCTTTTTGATGAAGCAGAGAGGTATTAGTTGACTCTCACACATAAAGATTTTGGCAATAAAAGCCCACAGCAGTTACCATGTTCCATCGTAAAGCAGGTCTCTAGGAGATAATGGAAAGAGTAAGCAATTGCAGGTAGATTATATAAAACTCAAACAATAGAAAAATGAGCCACCAGACTTTCTATGAAACTTAAAATGAATCAGGAGGGGTTACAGAAAAACAGAAAAATACCATATCAGTTGTAACACTTCTCTGCACACAATTTGGTTAAAAGTATTTCTTTCCTTATGGTGCAAACAAAGGCAGGTGATAAACCACAGTACTTGCATATTCAGTTAAACAAAAGCATAGTCAGTTAGTTGCATAACTAATTGTGCTTTGGAGATTTGGGGACGTTTTTTTGTTTATTTCTTTTTAACTGGCTATTGAGTTGCCTGTCTTTTGGGGGCAGCAGGTCTGGCGTGACTCTCACTGAAGAGTCAACCAGGAGTTGAGTCAAGTTTTGTGTTTTGCGGTTGATGTAATGGCTGCTGCCCTTTAACACGCTTTCTTTGAGTTAAGCATATGCAGCCCGTATTGAACTCCCTAGAGACCTGCTGACTGTTACAACCAACACCAGCAGGGTCAAGATCCCAAGTCTCCACTCATGAAAAACTTCTTTGAGATTTATGGTGAGATTTATTCTACTTGCAGAATCCTGAGCAGGGACAACTGTATGCTTTGTGTGAGGGATGCTGCAGAATTAGGTGCTGGATTAGGGCATGCTTCCCTGAGCAGACCTTGCATATAAGGATAACAAAAAGGTGTTTTTCTAATTCTCTGTTTTAAAAGGTATTGTATATTTTGTTGTACTTTTTTAGTGTTTTAAGACACAGAAACACAAATTATCCCAAACTGAAGAAACAGATGAATTCAAATAAATTCAAATAAAAAATTTGCACGGTGGAATTACTGAATATGATTTATAGGGACATTACCTTAATATTCACGCTAATATACTTTGCTTTTTAACATAGATTTTCAGGGTGGTTAATTAATTATTTTTTACACTTCCCTCTCCTACCTATTTTAAAATACTGGAAAAATGGACATGTAAATTAAAGCTTCACAAAGACATTTTTAACTAGCTCTTACTCAACATAACATTCTAGGTCTCGCTGATCTTAGCAGCATTACAAGGGTCATATTTTCACAGAGATGAACCATTCATGGCAATTTCTCCAATAGATTTGACACAAACATTCTTTTCTTTTATTTTGGAGATATAAGCTTTCTATTTTTGTCCTATTTTTCCCACAACTGACATATTTATTGACGCTATTGCAAGGAAAATCCTCCTTTCCATTAATATTTGACTTCTGCTCTTTCCTCTTGAAGAGTTTCAGGCCAATAGAGCAGTAAGGGAAGTTTGGTCAATATTAGAAAAAGTATGTGCATGCATTAATAAAAAACAACCTATGAAGTTTGTTTAGAATTAATATTTAAATGAACACGTACACAAACACCGTGGTTAATACACACAGATGTAGCATTTTATTTCAGTAGACTCCTGCTGTAGATCAACAAGTAGCATTTATTGATTGTTATAACAGCAGTTCTAGTTCCAGAGAAGATTTTGATTGATTGTCCTCATCCAGAGTGAGTTCTTTCTCCATCTCTCTAGAGTGTTCAGTGGCACTGGCAGTGGATAGTATGGAGACAAAAGATTTCTTTCTGAGGAAAGGATTTCACAGTGTATAATTCTGTTTGGACTCCAAGTAATTAGTTCAATGCTCTTTGCTATTTTTATCCAAGCAAAGTGATATATCTATTATGCTAAATTTATAAACTACTGGTAGTAGTGTAGTTATCTTATGTCAAGCTTTCATCCTGCTGAATAAGGTGATTCTAAATTATTCTACTGAAGGGAGCAGGAATGCCTCTGTAATTTGTGCTGTTTGCTTAATCAGACAAATCTTCATTCTCTGTTACCTTTTAAATTAAACCTAAAATCAGTATTTCATTTTTAAGAATTCCAAACATCTAAAGCATGCAGAATTCTTTATTAAAAAGCTGGATAAATATTTAAATAACTTTGCATTTTTTTGGTCTCTAATATTAAGCCACAAGATACCTTTCTGCATATTTGAACCCTACATGTTTTTTGCAATTACAGTTTAATCTCAGTCTAGGTCAAGAGGTAAGAATGTTCTTGTATTCATATAGATAAATAAGCTGAGCCACCCCTTACTTACTAGCACCAGGCACAACCACTGAAAGTATTTTGTGGGTGCATTTTTTTTGGATCACAATTATCACCTGATAGGCAGCCCACTTTCCTTATCCTGCCATATTTCTGCCACCTTGTATGATCTGAACGATCTCTCACATTTTAACTGAGTTCTTTCTACCTACTGATGGAAGCAAAAATAAAGTTTGTCCTCCACCTTTTGGTTTTCCTTTATAAAATGAGACGTTAGATACAGGATCCTGGAAAGAAAGGAGATGTGTGAATGTTGGTACTATATCTTAGAGAGTTCTCCACTGATGAGTTATCTTGGTTAGATTCAGTAACTTCTCCAAATTTCTTCAGGTTATTGCCCCAAAATACTGTTACTATTGTAAGTCAGCAGTAATTCCTCCCACAAAGAATTCTGTACATGCATTTAGCCCTTCTGAAAAATGAGACAGATTACAGAGTTAATAATCTCCTACAAATTAAACTAGAAAACCTGCTTGGAGGCTATCTTGCAAAAGATCCATATTTTGCAATGGCATGAGCAGTAGATAGAACTCCAGAACTTGTAGAACTGAACTGCCTCATCATTTGTGCAGCTTCCTGAGAACTGGACTCTTCCATGAGAACTGGAGGGAGGGCTTTGCTCCATGCCAACGCAGGAAGGCTTGGCTTGCTCTGAGCTGCGGCCTACCTCTGGATGGCAGTACGGTCACTGGGAATGGATGGGAATTCCTCCAGCTTACTCTGGAAGTATGTGCCTGGTAAATTTGGCTGGTTTTTACTCACATCCACTAAGGTTTGCCTTTGTCTTGATTTTTCAAAATTTGGCACAGAGAGCAAAACCTGAAGGCTGGAATCTCCATGCACAGAGAAATATCCGCAGGAAACTTCTTGAGCTCCCATGTTTTCAAGGTCTGCTGTCCCTTCCCCTATCTGAATCATTCATTACAAATGGTGAGCATTCTTAGGGGCTACTTCTTTAGTTTGATGGTATTACACTATTTGATATGGATTACTGTATATTCTCTAGAAATTGTTGACTAAGTAGGAACTTCTTTCATGCAAACTTGCTATACTGACTTACAACTTAATTTTTTTTAGTAGACTTAAACTCTAATTTTTAAAATATGTTTACAGTGTATAAAGATATTCAGGTTAATAATAAGCTTTCTTGAACTATGTGACACTAGAGGCATGTTAGTAGTAAGTGAACAGTTTTAGAACATATACATTTCTTCTCCACATATGTTGCAAGTAGGAATTGTCTGACTAATTTTCCCCAAGTTTAGAGTTTAGCATGAGTTTTTCTCTTTAGTTCAGAGTGTACCTGGCTTTTTTTTCTTTTTTCCTTTTTCTTTATATTTTATATTTTTTGGAAACAAATGTTGCCAGCCAAATCAATGGGATTTGAAACAGTATTGGGAGCAAAAAATCAAACTTCACAGTGAAATCATCTAGTCATCATGCTCATAAAGTGAGATTGCTTTCTTGATAACATCTATGCACATTAGAGCTTTCTTAAAAGTAACAAACCAGCATAAATGTGTATGCAGAACAGGCATACTAAGCAAAGTCACATTTTCCTGGTGTTGTATCTGTGACACCAACTGGGAGACTAAAATGGTCAACAACGTTATAAACTATGCTCTGCTTTCTAGACTGCCTTTGCAATCTCGTTGCCTTCAAATGAAGTGCTAAATTACATTTGCAGAACCCTAGTGAAGACAATAGGATTAGAATAGGTGCTACTGAGGTCATAATTTATTAATGATGATAATATAGTATATGAGGCCAGAGGGAACCCACTGTGACAGTGAGATCCTAGGCTTAGTTTGCAGAGGCAGCATTTAAAGGGAAGGGTATCCAATGTTTGCTGGCAAATTAAGACAGATTTTTAGAAATCAACACAGAACTGTATGCTCTCACTTTTGCATTCACTGTCAATGCAGTGCTGTGTTTTAAAATGCTTGAGTGAATAGTAGTGCAAAAAGTGTTCCTTTACCAAAAGCCAGTTCAAGGTGACAGACCTCTGGTTTCTCTTAGAAGACACAATAACGGTGCAAGATTGTGCACTTCCGTGTTGTGCATTTCTCCACCTATTTGAACATAAGTATCTCTAACTGAAACTTTTCCTACTTACTTTTTCAGGAAAAGGTTGTAATCTAAGCCTTTGCTTTTCTGATTGTTTTATTTTTCTCCACTCTTAATGCTTGTTGCATGTCTTGCAATGTCAGTCTTTCATCTTTTTCCTCCTAATTAGCTCTGTGATAACTTCTAAGCAATTTACCTCCACTGCTGGGCTCCAGTCTTAGAAAGTCTGATCATATAAGTGGTCCCATTGATTCCAGTATGTATACTTAATGCTGGGTTACATGCTTGAAGAACTAGTTTATACCCTTCAGATATAGATAAATGACTATCGTATCTTAAAGCCATGATTTAACTGCAGCATAAACATGTCTTTGTTTTCATCACAGCAGTTCAGTTCCTCTGTCATAATAAATTTAACAAATCTGTTTGGGCTTCTTGTAGTGCTTTTTCAGTATGTTGTCATCTTTTCATTGAAGAGCCTTAAAGATGTATACAGACACCAGGTCACCCAGGAGAAAGAGATTGTACAGATGGTATGACTGCACAGGGTAGATGTGTTTGGGGACGGTTATGTGATAAGAGTCCTGAAAACAGGGTTGAAGTCTAGTGTTAGAGGTATTCATTTATGTTGTCACTTCTCAGTTTTGTGCATCTTCATTTTATCTTTCTTTGTACATTGGTCTCAATTGCTGGAAGAACTTCAGGGATATGGTTTTCAAGATGCAACTGGACAGCGTGCTTGATAGTCTCATCTAGACTCCCCTTTCTCATGAAAAGTTGGACCTGATGATATTTCAAGGTCACTTCCAGCCTAGGCTGTTCTGTGATTCTGTGAGCCAGGTATTTTTGAAAGCATACCCTTAACTTTTTGTTACTGTGAGGAAGAGAGGCAGAATTAAAGAATTTATCATCATTATTGTGTATTCATTCACTTTTTCATTCTTTTCTGATGTCTGTAAGAAGAGAGTAAAAACTGGTGGAAACCTGCAGCTGGAAGTGCTCAGAAAACAAACCCAGAAATTTGATCAGCTATCTGTGTTGTTAAACTGTTTATCTGAATAATCTGGCTAATAATTTATTGTCAGTTCCCTCCTATTACTTTTTATCCTCGTTTGCTGTGCTGGAGTCAGGCTGGGGAGCAAGGAATGGGTAAGGGGTTGTGTATATGACTGTGTAAGATTTCTGCATTTGCAAAAGCTTTAAATTACCATGTATGGCTTATTTTGACATGGTAAAGTCCAGGGAATTGCTACTTAAGCATGCAGTTCATGTTAATGCAACTCAGTCCCTTGTGAGTTGCTGATTAAGTAGGTTATAGCATAGCCCTTTACTAGCTTTTCTTTAACTGATACATGGAACTGAGTTCAGTGCTTCTTCACATTTAATATATTATCCTAGAAAACTGGAAAGCAGTCCAATATTTTTTTTGTTGGATTTTGTTGGTCAATCATTGTGGATTTAGATTTTCTCCTTATTTTATTAACTTCTTTTCTGTACAACACTTGGCTTTAGAATATAATGAAAGTGATATTCTGTACTTAATCCTTGTTGTCCTTTAAACCTAGAACTACCTTTTTTTTTCTTTCTTTTCTTTTCTTTTCTTTTCTTTTCTTTTCTTTTCTTTTCTTTTCTTTTCTTTTCTTTTCTTTTCTTTTCTTTTCTTTTCTTTTCTTTTCTTTTCTTTTCTTTTCTTTTCTTTTCTTTTCTTTTCTTTTCTTTTCTTTTCTTTTCTTTTCTTTTCTTTTCTTTTCTTTTCTTTTCTTTTCTTTTTTCTTTTTTTTTGAAGTGCACTGTGAACAGACTTAAAGGCTTGTGAGTTTCTAGGCTTCCCACATGAGGTAGTTTGGAGCTCAACAGAAATTCAGCTCAGTATGTTAGGATTTGAAATGGAAGGACAAGCAGAAGAGGGAAGATCTATTAGAAGTGGACAGATAATATTGTGTATGTGGAGGTTAGAATTCCTGTTTTCTGCTATTTTTGTATACACTATGGGAAAGATGTGTTGTGCTAGGATGTGCACACACAAGTGATTCCATACCAGTTATGTTGATCCCAAGGTAAAGGTCTAACGTTTCTGTTACTTTGTCTGCACGGGTGAATCAATTGTTTGTGTGAGCGTTTTGATTCTGTGCTGGAGCTGCTGGCACATTTTACTAATAAATCTGTATAAAAACAATGTATGTTCTCTTGGAAATTGGAAAATACTTTGTAATAGTCACTTAAGTGGCATTATCGTCTTCCCTACTAACATGTCCTACTTATAGCATGTTCTTATGGAAGAAAGTACTTTCTCCTAAACTATTGTGGCTACTGTTACTTGGGATATCAAACAGGCAAAATTATGTGTGTTGTCTGTGGCTACAGTATAATTTCTTTGTTTTACAATGTTTAATGTGAAGAAAAGATGGTAAGTTTATATAAGGTATCATATTGAAGTAATTGCCCACCGACTTGATTTTACGGCCAACGAGAAAATTTTAACATTCACATGAATTCTGAGTACTAACTAGCCACATGGAAACACAGAAATCAAAGGGTCATAGAATCATAGACTCATAGAACCATAGAATTGCTCAGGTTGGAATAGACCTTAAAGATCGTCGAATCCAACCCCAACCTAACCATACTACCCTAACTCTAACAACCCTCCGCTCAATCATGTCCCTGAGCACCACATCCAAATGGTTTTTAAACACATCCAGGGATGCTCCCACCTCCCTGGGGAGCCTATTCCAGTGCTTAACAACCCCTTCTGCAAAGAAGTTTTTCCTGATATAATAAAGAAGATTTTCCTGATATGGAAATGGAAAGGATGCAATTAAGCATTTAGGTACCATAATGCTGAGACATATTTATGTTAACACACAAAATAAATAGATGAAGTAAACATGGGTAAAAGGAAATGGGAATGATATAAAGCTGTGAATATGAATCTGGTCCAAACTGCAAACAAGGAAAAAAAATTGTGTGTGATTTAAGTGATTAGTTTTATGCACCTCAAAAATAGCTGTATTTACTTGGTTCTTGCCTAAGTCTTTTTGATTTTACTTTCCAGATCAACAGATCAGCAATGTAAAAACTTTAATCATTAGGCTATGTGATGGCTGGGGTGAGGTGGATGTAGGTGTAGGGTAGATTAATGTACACATTTTCACAGGGACACTTAATGGTTAGAATGGATGGCTTTGCATTGCACATCTGCAAATTGTTCAACAGAGTAGAGATTGAATGATTTGGTCAGAAGATGCACAGGTTAGTAGCAAAACTGAGCTTCTGAGGTGCTGTCCCTTCTACTCTCATCACCTGGTGGGAAACTTTCACCCAAGAAAAGGCTGTTTGTCATTTAAAGATGGGTAACAGAAAGGAAGAAAGTGGTTTGCATGCTAATGTGCTCTCACAGCTGTAACCTGATGCTCAATCTTGCTGGAAGAAGCTCAAGTGACTCTTTGCCTTTGTGTTTAAAAGCTGTAAATATGCATACCTTCCTAATTAAAAACAAGCAAACAAACAAAAAAACCCAAACCTCCACAAAAGCAAAAGAAAAAAATCAAAACTAATTACATACATAGGCATAGGATTTAGATTTTATTTTTTTATTTTTTTGTTTATTGGTAGAAGTAAAAAGCAAAGGTATAACCAAGCAGTTCTTCAAACATATATACACTGCATATAAAATTCATTTCTATTTGAATGATGGATGAAGAAAACTTATAGTGAAAAAAAAAAAACAATGTAGGGTTTAGATAAAATCTCTATTCTGTCCTGAATTTAATCATTACATTCTTGTAACTTCTTTGAACTCTAGGAAGCTATTAGTGGCTCTTTCTATTTTTATTTTAGGTATGCTAGTGTTTACAAACACATTTTCCAGTGTTGTTCCTATTTGTAACTGCTTAGTGCTCTTTTTGTGATCCCTTATATTCAAAATAAAAAAAATAAAAACAACAAAACACAAAACCACTGCCAATTATGCTGTGTCTCTCATAAGCATCTCTTTTAAACAGTATGTTCAAAAGTGTATCTGTTACTTTTAAAAAGTAGTACAGTAGGTTTGTAGCAGGTTGAAGGGTAACTTACAACCAGTAATATTATGAGATTGCCTACATTCTTGAAGCAACTAAGCTACTTTTAGGACTACTTGTGGAAGTCTTGTTATTGATTTCAGTGGCACCAAGATCAGGGCCCTTGCCCAGATCTCAGTGATTCTTCAAGCAGGGAATTGTCCGTTAGTGCCTGCTGAAGCAGACTGCAACAATCCACATGGCTTCACTGGGAAGAGAATCAGGACTGTTTATATACAATTCTGTGTGTGTGTGTATAAATGTATGTGTGTATAAGTTTTGTGTATATAAAATTGTTACATATCTCTATGTATATACACACCCATATATATATATATATGATAATAACATTTTTCTGCTCTTGATGCAGAAGGAATCAATGGTATTTGTGACTGTGCTCTCCAAGGAGCAATGATAGTTATTCTTTAAGGGTGAAACTGAGCATCCTAGAGTGTGCACCAGTTTGCAAAGAGCAAGAACAAGGAACAGAAAGTATTGGTATAGCTGCATGCTCCTTTATTTATTTATCATTTATTTTTATTTTTTAATCATGATCAGGTTGTCTTCCCTAAAATATTGCTTGTTTAAGAGGAGTTTCCTTAAAAAGTAAAAGGCAGCTAATGACAAATAATTGCATGGCAACTGTTTAAAAAACAAAACAAAGCGAACACAACAAAACAAACAAAACCGAACAGTATATAATAAAGAATAGAATTGCCCATGTAGCAAAATACTAGCGGATCTGAGAAATGCTTCATTCATTGTCTATTGATAGCACCAATTACAGTAACTGGATTTAAATGATTGGTGTTATGCTGTTTTCCTATTGTGAAGCGTTACAAACAGGAAAAGTTCTGTTACGCTGCTCTGAATTGAAGTGATCCTCCTGTATGCCTAACATGTAATACTAGTGTGACATGTGGTGTGTGACATATCCTACACTAGCATAATGAATGAAACGTCGGGTATCTTAGGTATACTTGCAGCTTCCAGCAGGTTAAAGTCATTGACAAAAGGAGAGGCACCCTTTGGGCTTCAACTTAAAGAAAACCAAGTCCTTGTGCAGATTTTTTCAGAACTGTGAAACTGTGATAATTAAGGGCATACTGAAGTTGGAATATATCCATTTAGAGATTAATATATTAAGAGCTATGCTGTGAAAAGAACTATGTGATACTTAGGTGCTGATGAAGGCCTGGTATGAACAATAGTATCCTGAAATATCTTCTGCAGTGATTAAAAAATTGCACTTGCTTATAAGTGCAAAAGGCATCAAAATATGAAAAAATAAACAAAACTCCTAAAATTTATGATCTGCCATATTTGTGGCATTATTAAGTATGTTTAGCTATTATAGCAGCAGATATTCTTGTGAAATGGGTGCATTGTAGGAGAGCTATAGGAAAGGTGATTTGGCCTTCTTCCTTTTGAGCTGGTAGCTGAATGTCTTACTGCAGTGCATGTTCTGATATCTGGAAAAAAGAAGAGACTGTTTTAATTTGTGAGGCTCCGTTCTGGCAAAGCTTTCAGTTTCTTTAGTGGATGGGCATTGTGTATAGGGAAGATGAAAGGAGATAGAGGGCAGTAAATCTGAGAGTCTGCCCCTAGAAGGTGAGGTACCAGTAAAAATCATAGAATCATTTTGGTTGAAAAAGACCTTCAAGATCACTGAGTCCAGCCATAAGCCTTTACCTACAGAGTCCCACCACTAAGCCACGTTCCTTACTACCATGTCCACATGTCTCTTAAAGACCTCCCTGGGCAGCCTGTTCCATTAACTGACCACTCTTTCCCTGAAGAAAATTTCCTTAACGTCTAATCTAATTCTTTCCTAATGCAACTTAAGGTATCTTGTCACGTGTCACCTGAGAAAAGAGACTGGCAGCCTCCCCACTGCAACCTCCTGTCATGAACAGAGAGTGCTGAAGTCTTTTTCTCCTTGTCCTGCTCTTCTCCAGACTAAACAGCCCCATTTCCCTCAGTTGCTCCTCATCTTGTTTTCTAGGCCTTTCTCCAGCTACATTAAGCTCCTCTGCACATAATTCTGCAACTCAGTGTCCTTCTTGTAGTGAAGGGCTCAAAACTGAACTCAGTATTTGAGATGTGACCTTGCCAGGGCTGTGTACAGAAGGACCATCACTCCCCTTGTCCTGCTGGCTATGCTGTTTCTGATGGATGTAGGACAAGAGAAGTCATTTCCCATCTTTGTCTCTAGAATTCAAGTGTGGTGTATTAAGGCAAGAAGGATGAATCAGAATAAAAGTATATCTAACAGCTGACAACCTTGTTAGTTACATACCATATAAAACAATGGTGGAGCTGTCCTAGATTTGGATTTGGGTTTTGGAAGCCTTCAATGTTGTCCAGGAAGGAGAATTCAAGGCAGGCCTCCTCACTGGCCTCACGTTGGCAAAAAATTTTGATACTCAAGTAGAGATATCTCAGCAATTTTAAATGTGATGTTCTGGTCAAAATCTGACCTGCCTGATGTATATTATGGTTGTTTATTGTACCCTTGTTTCCATAAGATTTTGAAATGTACACAAAAATATATGCCCAATTTCCAAACTGCTTTGGGTTGTGACAGTGCATTGTGTTAGAGATTGTAAGTGGTGTTTAAAGCTGCATTCAAACATAGAGATGGATGAAACTGGAATGAGAAGCACTTTAAAAATCTTAAGCAAAAAGAAAAAAGAAATTCATTAGGAAAGTTTGCTTCACTGTACTAGAACTGATATGCCACTGTTTCAACACCCACTGCCTCACTGTGTTCACATCCAGTGTTTGGTTTCCATAAGCATTCAGCAAGTGTTGATGAATGTCAGTGGGTGCCATTTTTTCTGTATGGAGAAATTCAGTTCTATAACTTTACTTCATATGCACTTCCGTTTCAGACTGCCCCTCTGCTTCTGTCTTTCTCATGGTAACAAAATGCAATGGAATATTGGTGGGAAGGCTCAACCTCTTCCGCCACATGATCAACATCCACCTCTGACATTGTGGTCCAACATAAAAAAATCAGAGGTATGAGTTCCAGGGCAGCCCTCATAAATCATAGAAAAACTCTACATAATACTGTTTTAAAATTCTTATTAGGCCAAACTCTCATCACTTGAATGCTTTGTGATGGCAATCCCAGGAAACAATCTTTTACTTAAAGAACAAAACCAAAACAAACAAACTAGAAGTAACACTACCAGCATCCCATGAGGTATCTTACTGCATTTCTTAATTCCAGAGGCCCTACATGGCCTTTTTCTTACCTGTGGAGAGCAGGATTATTTTGATGAAGGGGTGCTATAGTTGTTGTATGGATCTTTAAAATAAGTCATAAGATTGGGTGGAGAAAGGATGACACTCAAAAAAGCTTTGTGTTTAAGGCCCTCTCAAAATTGAAAATGTGTTAATATTAGCAACAACAGGTTGTCAGACTGGCAGGCTAGTAAACAAACACTTGTGTGAAGATAATTTGGCAAGTAGAATCATGTGTGTTTTATCTGGTCACTGTGGAGACTAAAACAACCTAATATGAAATATTTTTCAAGATAAATAAGTTTTCATTTTGATATGAAAGATCCTCTAGACAGCTACAATATGTTTCTTATATTAGATTAGAATGGCATTTTCAGAAAAGTTTTAATGCATTTGTTTCTTTATATGGAAGACAATGTCTTCTGTTTTGCAATAGAAATTTTTTCAAGTTCTTTGGAAAGTTGGCCCCACCATATACAAATTTTAGGAAATCTTAGCTATTCTTATAGATTTACAATTCTCTGGATGGGTCTTCATGTTTGGCACAGTTCCCTCCTGAACAGAGCTGGTAGAGGTGGGAACTATTCACTACGACAAAACTTGCTTACTGATTGGAGATTTCTTTTAATTCTGAATTTATTTGTTCTCCTATATGATCTACTCCTTTAGGAGATCAGATGGCAGAAAAGCATAAGCATGGGAAAGATTCTTGAGGGCTCCTTCCTCCATATTGTTCCACCTTCATTCTGTCATGATCTACAGGGCCTGATCTTCTGATGTCTTAAAAATTGCCTGCTTCGGTATGGCTAAAACAGCCTTGAGCTAGAAGACTGCTTTATCTCACCATTTCAAGACTTCTCTTGGCTGTGTGCTTTCCGTTATTGTGTTTGGAGGAACACGGTAGCCTCTCAGAATAGTAGTGTCTCTGTCTCCTGACCTGTGGATGACATACTTCTACAACGTATCCATTGATGAACAAGCTCCTTTCCAGTAAGCAGCATGTTGTTTAAAAGGAAGATCATTGTATTCTGGCAAAGGCCTGAAAGGACTCCTGTTAACCTAGAATTAATAGATGACAGCTATGTAGCTTCACTCTGTACAGGGTAGAAAACTTTGAATATGAAATGTTTTGTCCCAGAAGGAGGAAATGATTGTTAAATCAGCTTAATAGTTGGATCAGAAGTGTTAAGTTTACTAACTATAAAGCAACATTTAGAGTAAAACTTCTATGCTCTGGTTTCATGCCAGCAATGGTTTTTTTGTTGTTGTTTTGTTTTGTTTTGTTTTGTTTTCTGACCACAGTTGCAAGTGAAATTCTCACATTGTATATGGTATAACCAAAATCCTTTACCCTTGTTACACGTTTAAAGCATGTATCATGACTTGCTGTGTGAAGCTACTAGGGCTATGTTTATAGCAATAGACCCAATAAAGTATAATTCTGACATAGTCATTTATTGCTGTGAGTTTGTCCTATCTGTGTTTCCATGCTGAAGCCTCCCATTAGAGCTCTGCAGAGCAACCCTACCAGCACATAGGTGTGGACTTTCCTGTGAATTTTTCAGCTTACTCCTAATAGATGCAAGAAACATGCAAAACTTTTTCATTAAGGAAAATAAATGGTTCGGTACAGAGTTATGTCTACTGAGGAATTTTTGTTTGACTTAAACTAACCTTGTCGAAGTAGCATTCAAATTTGAGGACATAGCTATTCAAGGGACATTGCCATGTAGTTTTTCTTTAAAATTAAAAATAAATAATTATTAATAATAATAAAAAAACAAAAACATGACTTTAAAGAAAAGATTCCTAAAGCTACAATTAAAACCTTCATGAGTTTTGGAACAACACAGTTTCTGTCAGAAGCTGTTATATTAAGCAGCACTAACCTTTTCAACTTTCAGAGGAAATGAAATAAAGAAAATAAAAGAAGACCATCTCTGACTAACCTGAAAAGAACATTTAAGTGAAAGAAAGCACTGTGCGTAGGGATAGACTCCCTGACTTTCCAAATTAAGTTGTTACATGAAGTGTGGAATTGTTAACGTGTATATAATTGGGTTATGGTTACTTCTTTTACATCATTTTTAACTAGAGAATGCTCCTTTTTAACTGCAATCTAGCTATTAGGTGTGAAGATGAATATCACTGAAGAAATACGATTTCTAAAGTCAAACTAGCATTGAGAAAAGGGAAAACAGAACTATCTTTTCCACTACAGAGACTTTCATGAGGAGATAAATACAGTTCTAGCCGAAGAAAAGTGGAGACTGTTTCTTGTGATAATATTTATATCGAGTGAGAAGAGCTGGGAATGTATTAGCTTCTTGCTGTAAGAGGAAGGACAGGCAATACTGAACATTTTAGTAAGTTGAATATGAGTAATATAGGTAATATAAGTAAATATGTAATGCAGTAAGTACAAGTACACGATCAAATCAGTGAAGGGAGATCAATGATCACATATCAGCAGTCTTGTTTATTTTCATTATAGAAACATCCACTTAAGGATAGTGGTGCAGATGGCTGGGAAGACAAGGAGAACATTTTCTCTAACTTTTCTGGAGAAATGACAGTCAGCAGGTAGCAATGGTCAGAGGCTGGCAGGGGGCTTTGAATTCTGATTCAAAATAGGTTGCATAAACCACACTATCTACAGATTGGGACGGAAATATTGGCACACCAGCGGCAGTAGATAAAACAGTGTTTAAAGATGAAAGAATCAAAGTTGCCCACTAGAAATCCTTGTTGATGAAAAAATTTGAATGCCCCTTGAAGCAATAAGACAAACAAAGAAGGACTAGGTCCTAAGAGGACCAAGGCAGAACGCAATCCTAAATCTCACTAGCATTTGACACAAATAAAACCAATCATTTCCTAGTAGAGATTTTAACCATATTCCTCACTCTAAAGCTTTAAATTATGCCTTGAAACAGCTTTACCCAAGGTTATGATGGTAGTCTGTCTCGATTAAAAAAAAAAACAAATTTTAAACTTTTCAGTGTAGTCATTAGAATGTCTGAATAATGTATATACTACTTCTCTTTACTGATAATATAATTTGAGTGATTGTTCCAACATACAGCGTCTATATGTCCTTAACAGAATTCTGTGCATGATTGGAATCCTAGAGGATGATAAGTTTTATTTCATTTAATTGGGGTTGGGGTAGATGTCAGAAAATTAAAATATGTTTAAGCCAGAGAAATAAAGTAATTTCAAACTAAGGGTGAAATAAAAGGAAGCAAAACAAAGGATCTTTCTTTCTCTTTTTTATTAAAATAAAAAACATAATTAAATTTAAACCGGCAATGTTTGTGGTGCAGCAACTACAAAATTTAGCCCAATGGCTAAAGCAGTGCACAGAGTCTTTATAAAGCCCATCATCACACAAATCCTGCGTTAAGGATAAAAGTAGTTTGTAGACCCGTTTTTAGATCTCTGCCTAGGGCATGTTTCACACAAAACCATATAGTTTCCTGTAAAAGCTGTCTTTGATTACTAAATAGTTTTGCTTAGAAACTGTACCGTTACCCTTGAAGTGCAGAGACAAAGCTTTTAACACACTGCTAAATGTTCTCTGCACTTTGTATGGTGCTGCAAAGATGAGGAAAGTAAAGGTTTGGGTTTTTACAATAGGCTGGGTGACCAGAGCTGCAATTCACATTTGGAAATCCTTCTGATTTTTCCTGGGAAATGAAGCCCGCCAGCTTGGTGAAGCCTGGGAGAGGGAGAGCTGAGCAGAGGTGCAGCAGCTGAATTCCAGCAGGTGCAAACTGCCCTTTAGGGAGAGACGCAGCAGGGAAGACCCCGTGCTGCACAGAGCTGTCAGCAGAAGCTCATGGAAAACAGGAAAGCCTGGTAATAGCAGTGTGAGATGGACAAGAAATGGATGACAAGTTATATGAGTGCCTGCAAGAGATCCATGTAAAATTTGTCACTACACATGTGGTGTTTACGGATGTATTTTGAGTAGGGGGATTGTAATTCCTTAGTTTTCCTAGAACAAGAACTTTGCTCTTATCGTTTTAATGCCATCTAAAATATATCCCTTTTATGTACACTTGCTTTCAGCTTAAAGCAGATAAACCCTTTTCACAAAGTTCATCTTGCTGGCTTTTATACATTCTTAAACTCCTAATTTTGTGTATGAAAAGCTAAAACTTTTGCATGGATGTTGATTAATAGAAGTTACTGTGTTGCACTGTGACGTACAACCTGATCTTTTTCACAAAATGTCTAATCCACAGACATCCCAGCAGGGGTGAGAGCAGATTCTGATGGGATTATATGCAAAAAAAAAAAAAAAAAAAAAAAAAAAAACCAAAACCCACAAAAAAAACACGTGATTCTTGGCCTTGGCTCATCTACTTCAAGGAGGAGAGGAAAGTGCTGGGCCTGTAGCTGGCTACTCTGACAGATGTGTAGCAACAGCTTCTTCTTCCGAAGGCCCTGAGAGAACCTGGACTAAAAAATGCCCAAGCATGTTTTTGAAGGAAACACTTTCTCTGAACCCATCATATTAATGATTTATTTAGCCTTCATGTAACTAGAAATTTAGAGAATATGCAATCTGTCTGCTTACGGAGGAAGTTGTCAGTCATTTCCCATCTGAAATGGAGCTACTCTGGCAGTTAACTACAGGCACTGCTACAGTCTGAGTTGGGGCAGCAGTTCACACACCAGTTTTTGCTGTACTTTGTTCTGCGTCTGTAAAGCCGCTTTAAATTCACTGTTAGGAGACTGTCAAGCTTGTGGTGCAGGTCTCAGGAATATCCTGCAGCAGTGAGTTCCAAGGCTTTAGATTATTCTGACTTGTCCATTTGGATGGAGGCCTCTTTTTTCTTATCAGATGAGATGGGGTGAATAGTTCCCAATCTACGTTTTCTCAGCACTGTTTGTTTTTTTGTATACTTTGATCATACTCGTTCTTACCCACTTTTGTCAGACAGATGTTCCCAATCCTTTCAATCTTTTTATCATTCTTACTGCATATCTTTCTGATGTATCTTTCTTAGCTTTCTTAGCTCATTTCTAACCATAAATGAGCAAAGTATTCCAGATGAAGTCAAACTGTTGATGTACATAAGAGGTAAAATCCCAGCCCTATTGCTGGAAATTCACTAATATCTAAGGGGTGAAATTTCTCCCAGTGCTGTCATATTTCCTGTGTTACTCTTCCTCCCATTTTTCACATATTCAACTTCAAAATTTGGCAGCTAAGAATTTAATCTTGAGTCCTACTGATGCAGCATCCTCCATTAAATTGCTGTTAATCTTCAGATTAGCAGTGTAAGTTTGTGAATGGGAATAGTTCCCTCCCCAGTGTACTTTAATGATAGGGGTGAAATTTTCTCCTGATTCACATTTGCCATGGAACCATACTTGCTGTTCATTTTGGATAACTGGAACCAAGGGCATCAGCCCCAACTTTGAACAATACTGTGTTCACAGTGACCTTTAGCTAGAAAATCTGCAAAAATGCATTATATAGCATATGAAAACAACACACACACACACACATACACAACAAAAACCCTCACTTCATTAAATGACTTCGTCCATAATTTACTATGAATATGAGGGAAAGCAGGCAGAGAGGCTTTTATAGCATTTGTAAAAGAAATCCGTTAACTCCTCTTTCCTCCCCAGAATCATCTAAGAAATGTTCAGAATGTTGCTGGCTAATAAATACAGTAAATGAAATGTTAATAAATCACCAGCAATTTAGCCTGACAATAACATGGATTGACCGCATTGATTAAATTGATTATGTTTCATATATTTACAATATGTAGACACAAGCCCAATTTATTTTCTGAAGAGTTCAAGGTAGGTATCATTGGTTTAAAAAAAAAAATAGCAAAACAAAACAATGGAGTAATGTTTGTGGTTGCTATCTGCAATAATCTAATGCTGACAGAGAGCAGTATTTTATTTAGTAATTAACAGTGTAAAGGGGAGAGAAGCTGTCATGTTGGTTCTTAAGCTGGGGAATGTGATGAAAGATGATATCTGCGATCTCATCCTTTCCACTTGTTTAGGATTGTCAGGATGAGAAATGTCAGCATTATGAAAGCTCAGCTCTGCTCTTGATATGATAAAACCCTTCAAAAGCCAGTCTTTCTCTCCCTCTCCCCCCTCCTTTCTCCTTCTCCCTGCACTTGCTTTTTTATTTATCCTGTTTTGTTAGATGGCAGAAATATAATTCTTTTCTTTCTTCCTATTATAAGCCACCATTTTTGTTTTATTATATGTTTCACAACCCCTAATGCCCCACTGAAAATTACCTTGTTAAATGACAGTGTTTCAAAGCCATGAATCCTTTCCACCATTCCCTCAGAGGTTTGAAACAGTCAACAGACTGTAAAGAATAAATAATAAAAAAGTATTGATTATTTTGATGACTGTGAGATTCAATTAAGTATTAATTTTGCCCTCCAGTGGACCTATCAAGGTATTCAAAAGGGAGGATTCGGCTCAGCTAAATGTGTGCTGAGTGCTTCAGCCTTAAATAGGGAGAAAATGTGTTTACCTACAGTATTTGAAGAGGAGTGCATTGATGCACAGAGTCCAATATTTAAGTGCTGTGCAAATTAAGCCCTAGTGACAGTGACATTGTTTTCAGCGATATGAGTATTGACTAAAGAAGTGCATTTGATGACAGCTTAAACTATTTGTATTGATTAACATTTTCATAGATTATCATGTGTCATATCAAATTCACTTTTCAGACATGAATACATTAAAAAACCCATAGGCAAACATCGACCAATGTGATGACGGGACAGAGGGAACATGCTAACCAACCTACTTGCTCGCTGGTCACCTGTTCTCTGCATAAGAACCATTTAGGCATGAACTTTGCAATAAATAGCTGCCAGGGAGCGCAACAAGGTCACTTGTTCCTTTCTTTTTTTTCAGTTTTTTGACTCTGGTTTCCCTGCTGTCATGGTATTATACCTGTTAGTTTGCAAACAGGATAATAGGGTGTGCTCGGAAATAATGCCTGACCCCAAATGTCCTCAGTGAGCAGAAGATAAAACAGATCCAATTCGTCAGGAAACAATTTAAATACATAGATGTAAGGTTTTATGGGGCTATAACGTCCCAAGCACGACAATAATTGCAAACTGTTTGTGTAAGTATCTCCCCTCATTTTATCTTTTAAAAATATATATATATATGTTGATGTATTTTTAATTTTAAAAACAAAAATGTGTTTGTGTGTGCTTATAGACTTCTGAGGCATAGCATCCCAGAGGCGAGAACAGTTGGAAGAAATCTGTGTCTCTGTTGAGTGTGCGTGCTGAAGTGGCTATTTGTTGCTGTGTATTTTCATAGAAACACTGGCAGAGAGATGGTCTGTGTTTGAATTTGTTAATGTTGCACGGCGGAGGATGCCTCTTTAAATCACCGGGGAGTGCTCGCAGGGCGCTCCTCTTCAGTGCCGTTGGAGCATACAGGAATTTCGTTTCTTACTATGTTAAGGACAGAGCGAGGTGTAAAAACATACACACACAAAAAGCACATCCCACAATTAAAGCTGTGTTGGTTATGTTGCTTTCATAGAAGTTTTTCTCCAAAGCATCCTGAATCTCTCACATGCTAGTTGAGCTTTAATAGGGTGGGGAGTAATGGAAAACTCATTGGATCTGTAATAGCTCTTCACTTGACTGCAGCCAGCAATAACAGCAGGAGCAGCCAGAGATAAGAGAGAGAGAGAGAGAGAGAGAGTGTATGTGTGTGTGTGAGGGAGAGGGAGTGGAAGAGAGACTATACACACACCAAAGCTGCCACTTTTTTTTTCCCTCACTCTTTTTTTCCCCCATCCTAGGATCCAATGATAGCTGGACAAGTCAGTAAGCCCTTGCTGTCACTGCGGAGTGAAATGAATGCAGAGTTGAGAGGTGAGGACAAGGCAGCTACTTCAGACAACGAGCTGAATGAGCCCCTGCTTGCGCCTGTGGAATCAAATGACAGCGAGGACACTCCCAGCAAGCTCTTCGGTAAGTCTGTCTAGGTATTTCATTTCACTGCTACCATGTTGTCCGGAAGAGCAATCTCCCCCCCCGTTCTTTATTTTTTTTTTTCTTTCTTTCTTTCTTTCTTTTTTTCTTTTTTTTTTTTTTTTTGTTCACTCAGTTCTCTCATAAGTACCAAGGAGTAGCTCGGAGCATGCAGGCAATCAGCCCTCTGCTTGCATTGCGCCTGGCTACCGCAGTGACGGTGTCACGTCTTGGAAACTTTTGTCAACAATGAACTTATTTTATGCAAGTTGCACTCATTTTATGTTCTTATTCGGCTCCAAGGTCTCTAATGTAAAAAATGGAAGGGGAATCCTTTTTCCTGGGGTAGTTCGTTAACATTTATGGCGTTAAGTGCTGATGCGAGTGCCTGATATGCTATCAGACCTTTCTGTGACCGGACTAAACTGAGGAGCTACCATTTTAAATTGTAAAGATAAAGCAGCACGAGGAGAGCTGAGACAGTCCCATCACAGACACTCTATACTGAGTAAACAAAGGCTGCCAAGTGTAGTGCACGTGGAGCTGATGTTTTTAAAATTTAAATTAGAAATAAAATATTTCTTCTAAAACATGTGCCAGGAAAAAAAAAAAAGAAAAGCTATTTAATTTTTAAATAGCCTAAATTATGCCAGATGAAAGCATAACCTTTCCTCATCAAAACAAAAGCAGTAAGAGTGGCACTCCAACACAGACATCTGTCATTCAAACGGATGACACCCTGTAAGTCAACTCAGGCAACTCTGATCTCTAATCAGAAAAGGGAGCAGAGTTGTTGAGGTGCGTGCTTGAGTGATAGATGTTGATAGATGTCTGAGCTGGAGCAGTACTCCACGGTACATAGTGACATTTTGGGTTTAGTGTGACTGCTCCCTTGGAGGAGTTCCTTTTAATTACTTCCATTTGTGACTTAAGAGAAACCTTAATAGAAGCAGAGCATTTCCTTACTTTTTCCATGATCCTATACGTAGAAGTTGAAGGGAGAAAGATGTTGCTTAATGAGAATGCAGCTTTCAGGCACAGAGAGAGCCCATTTTCTAAGATTCAAGTTTTGATTTCATAATCCGTAGGAAAATCTGTAGTGGTGTTCACATGTCAGTATTCCAGCTACGGTTACAGCTGCAACATTTTATAAATAAAAGAATACATGTGACTTTCTTTAAAAATATTCCTCATCCCTGACTAAAAGAAATAGCACAAAAATGTTTTACTCAGTAACTTTGCTGCAAGTAAGGGAAAATAAGAACAATAAACCTGAAATTTAATTTCTCAATTGCAGTAATGACCATTACTGAATATCACATCCATTTTTAAGTACCCCCTTAGTAATCTTTGTTTCCATGGAAAACATAATTTCTGTTATCAGTTTGTATATTCATGCACCACGTAACAATTGTTTTAGTTCATTTCATCCAGGAAGTAATTCTGTTGTCTAAAATACAGGAGGTTGTTACTTGCATATATATTGGTATAAGTATCTTCTACTGTGTTTATATATCTTATCTGACCAAATGAGTAGGGTGCATCTGTTAAATATAGCAAGGTATATAAAAAAGAAAAATGGACTTTTAATGTGAGAGTACTGAAATGTCTGCTTTTAGACCAGGCGATTCTTGTGATAAAAGGCGGGCTGTTTTTTGAGCCATTGTCATTTGGGTACTCAACAGTGGTAATGAAATATACACTCATACTTTCATTAGAGTTGCCGTGTGGGATTATAGGAACGATGTGCAACAGTATCTGATCTCCTGAATTGTAAATGTGATCTGTGTACCTAAAACAGTGTTGGAAAAACTACAAATTAGTATACTGTGCTGTTTGTTTCAGCAAGAGTGTTTGCCAGCCTGGTATATATACTGCTAAAAAGATGTTCCTAAGTTAAAAAAGAAAAGTAGGTGAGATAGTTCAGCTGCCTCAGAACGAACTTATGTACTGCTTATCTGTGTTCTGTGACAATTACAACAGATGCTACAGATGTTGTAGTAGCAGCTCATACCAGTTAATTTTAGTAACTTTGAGAACAGATAGGAAAGAAAAATGGGGCTATTTTGATAAACTGAAGGATGAAATGAAGCAAATTTATTCAAAATAGATACTTAGCCTTTATGTCCTGGATGTGTTCCTTTAAGATACATTTGCAGTAAATATTTAAATTTTACCTTTATTTAAAGCTTTGATACTTGCATATGGAGGATTATTCTATATGTTTCTCTTTGTTTAATGCTATGAATAGCATGTTAGGAATGCATACTTTGGGGCTTTATTTTCAGTCTCTGAAATTACGTTATTTGTGGATGTGTTTGACATATGATGGCATAGAGATTATCATTTTCTTCCTCTTTCTTCTATGCGATGAAAGAAAAGAATTTCCTTTATATAATATAGCATGTAATAAATTCTGTGTGAAAATTTGTCCAAATCTATTAAGCAAGAGCGGGAGAAGCATTTTAGAAAGTCATAGAGAGGAGATGGGTCCATAAGAGAACGAAGTTTTCCTACACTGTCTCTTTCACATTTCTTGAGAAAATGGTGAATATCATGCACTGATTTAGTGGAAGTGAATGACCAGCAGTTCTGTGTCTTATGTTCTGTCCACGTTAGCAATATTTCATGAGTCTTATTTTCATACAGATGAACAGAATTGAATGATTAGGTGCAAAGAGCTTTATTTTTTCTCATTGGATAGATTCTGCTTAGCCTTCTTGTGACAGATGGGTTTATTTCTGCAGAGACTCACTGTGCTCACCTGTATCTTTTCCTAAAATCCACGTCTTTTATCTTACACTTCATTGTTTCAGTATTTCACTGCATACCACAGAAACAGTGGATATTCATTTTTTTTTGTTTTGGTAGCACATAGCCCAAAAAGAGCACATAGCTCTTTAACACCTCAGTCCCTGCCCCAGGTGAGAAGAGGGCAGGGCTATGAATTATGCTTATGGTTGACTAGGAAAGATATGCACTAAACTTTGGTTTCTCTTGTGGGTGCTCTGGTACTGATGATGAGGTGCATGCTGCAGCTCTCAGATAGCAGCACCAGCTGGGACAAATTTTTGGCAGTTTGAAGTAGATCCCACCTGAAGCTGTGCGGGTGCCTGGGAATGGGGCACTTAGTCACTGTGCTGCAGTGTTACTTGTGAGTGGTGGCGGGAGCAGCTGGGATTAGTATGGTTGTGCTTGCTGCCAGTTTGCCTGCTTTTCTTTCTGTTGTGGTGTTTTTGTTTGGTTTTACTTCCAGAAGAAATGGCTGCCCTGTAGCTGGAGTGGTTTTAGCTGTAATGCTTACCTTGTGCTTTTTTGTCAGTGGGCTTTTTCACATCTTAGTACCTGTATGCAAAAAACTTCCAATACTGGAATAATGTGAAACAAGAAGACAGTTAAACACAGTGAGAAATGCTTTCTGAAGTGCAAAATAATGTGAAACCTCTATATGTTGAGATATGTAAGCTTAGAAGTAGCCTTTTGAAGTCTGGAGTTTGTGCAGGTTTAGAGTTGCAGTTCCAAGAAATCCCACTTTTGCTGAGCAGCAAGAGGCAAAACTGCTTAATAAGAGATCTTGTGGTTGTTATTTATTGTTTAAAATATTTGTGAAGCAGTATCTTCCATTTTAGTCATGTTAAGTAATTAAGCAAGAATTCAATTCAACAGAATTGAAGGTTGATTGGCTGACGTTCCTGGCAGTGTCATTTTCAGATCAGCTTGTTTTACTCCGGAGTATGCTTCAAAATAGCCACACAGGCCTCATTTCCCAGTTTTCATTAGAAAAAGCTTTTTTCTAATGTTAAGTATTAGCTTTGCTTGAATAAAGACATCAGGATTTGGTACTAAATTAGGTGGTTTTTTACTTTAAAGGAGTTTAAAATAAGTTATCAAGTATTGGTCTAGAAAATATCAAGAACAAAACAATGTTTAGCTGTGTAATATCATAACCGTTGAGATTCAAAAGCAGTTGTAGACACTGGGCTTATGTTGTGCATGAAATTCCCTGTGCAGTAAAAATCCCAGGAAATGTGTCCAAGCTTGAGAATCACCTGTGGGCTGAGGTTGGCTTTTTTAGTGTTGGATCAGATCATCAATGAATCCTTAATCAAAGGTAATTTGGGACAAAGTTAGATGTTGGCTAAGATAATTTTACTAAATTATAAGAAGATTTTGTTCTTTGTTTTTATATATAGTTCTATGCATAGAGCTTACAAATTAAAAAAAAAAAAAAAGAAAAAAAGAAAAAAAAAGTAGGTAATTTATTGAGTGCAAGACCCAGCCAATGTTTGTGGAGCAGAAATGTTTCCTTCTTATGGATTGCAGGACAGCAGAAAAAAAAAAAAAAAAAGAGAGAGAGAGGAAAAAAAAATGCTTACTTACCTTTTTTTTTTTTGTGCTGGTAAGGATTTGTGAAATTATATCTTAGGCTTTCTGTGCTGGAACCGAAGGCTGTGGTTCTGTACCAGCTTTCTGCTTTTTCATAATGCTGTGTACATTTGAAATGGCGAGCAGGCTCTGCGAGTTAAAGGAATCTGCGCTCGTTTCTGTAAACAAGGGTTTGTTTTCAAAACCCTGAGCTGGCTTTGGTATTTTGTTTTCCTTCCCAGAACCGTTACCACCACTCAGACCTGAGAGCGTCTTCCCACAGAAGCATACACATGCATGCTGCAGCAGAACAGGGCAGAAGTTCTTTCTAGTTCATGGTGCTCTGCTAGCAGGTCTCTCATATTGCTCTTTAAGGAAACATACGCTATCCAATATCATTTTGAAAAGAGAATTGCCTCAATTAGAATTTATGATGCTGGCTTTATTTCGGTTACAGAGGGTGAGGGTTATATTGCTTTTCACCTCTGGAGACAATGCCTTGGTGGGTCAGAGCAGGGGTCACTGCCAGGCTGCTCTGAGAAGCTTGCCTCACTGTCATTAGCAGCACGGCTCACCTGTGGAGGAAGGCCTACGAATAAGGAGCTGTCCTTTCATCACTGTATTTAAGGATGATTCTCTGTGTTTTGGTTATACACTGGTATTTTAAGTGCCTACAAGGTGTCGGCCCATCAGAAATGTTTTGATGAGATTTGGTAAATTCAGGGTAAGCAAGCAGTGTGTTCGTTACTCTCACTGCATTTTAAGGCTCTAGTGTGTATTTCTGTTCAAGGGAAGTTTAAAGCCCGGGTTGTTTCAATATTAAAAACTAAGGCTTTCTTGTAGGCACAGCAAGCATTTGAGATATGTTCAATTTACATAAAAAGACTCCTTTCTCTTCACATAGTTTTATTCAGCAGATCCACAGTAATTTCCACATTGTGGATGCTATGGTGTGAGGTATTATTGGTTACCCATACAATCATAAAGGGCCCTGGTACCAATCCTGCTAGTGCCTGAATGTGGGATACTTTCATTAAAGCATGTAATCTTTGAATTAGGAACACTTTCATTCCAAGGGTGGTGCCAATGGGGAGTGTTAAGGGTTGACAAGTTTAGAATATCAGCTCACAATACAGGCTTGTGAGTTTTCAACGAATCTAGAAATTTGATGATGGGATAGATTGTGTAATTTCTGAAGGATATGTTTGATATCAATATTTAAAAATAGAAGTTTGTGAACAGGTAGGGGCTTGAAATACTCCTCTGACTTCTTGGTGTAGTTCTCACCAAAGTTGAAGGAGAGAATGCACTGGTGAGCAGGCAGCAGATGCCCATTAGAGTCTAAGAAGATGTTGTGGTTATTGAAACACAAAGTAAGATGTGGTGGCAAGATGCAAAATCCATCACTGGCTCAGGGCTCCTGCTGTGCCCATGTGCTGCTGCTGCTGATACGGACATACTGAGACAAGGAGAGGCTGGGCTCCTGCTCCCTTTACTGATCAGTGTAAGCAAAATTGGGCCAACAAAGAGGAAATGTTACTTGTAAATTCCCTTGCTTTTATGGAAATAAACCAGCCATTACTGCATCTCAACTGTGACAAAGGGAACCTATCTGAAAACAACAACAAAAAAATGAACAAAACATTTTAAAAAGCCAAAACACACAAGTATTTTGAGTGTGGAGAAAGTAATGTCTTTCTTTAGACAATTTTTTTATTTCTCATGAATTTCTAATTACTTCTTTTCTATTTTTTCTTTTTGTGCTAAGTGTACATTATGCATTTCTTAAATGAGGCTTGAAGTCTTATTATCTGCATTTATATACAGAATAACTAGCATTAGTGAGGTAAGGAGAAAAAATGAAATCTGAGTATGCTATTTGTATGACTGAATGACAAATAGTTCATTTTTAATTAGTTAATCTTTCTTCCCGTCTTTGAAGCTATAAAAATAACATCAACAAACAAACTTGTTTAAAAGCAACATAAATGGCTGGTGGTTTCAAAGGGGAGCATGCTGGCTACCAGGCAGTAAACAGGTAATTTGTGAAAGAACTGTTACTTTCTTTGATTGAGATCCTTGCAGGTTTGTGTTTTGAGATTAATAATAGATCAGACACTTGCACATTAAAAAGGAAGGAAATGCAAAAAATAAAAATAAAAAATAGAGAAGGATAGAGAATTGGATGTTACTATTGGACTACATGCGATGCAGCAAGTTCTTTTGGAAATATGCAAGAGAGGCAGACAGAGAAGAAAGTGTATTTGCCCAAATGTGCACATGGCACCACTTAACACCTCTCTTGATTTCCTTATGCTAAACAAAGAGATAGCAAGTGCTTATACCAAGCTGGCACACTGTCAGGGGGCAAGCTGTATAAAGTTTCCTGCTGTCAGGTTAATAAATTTTTTAAAAATATCCAAAGGCAGAGGTAGCTGTAGGAAGCTCATAGTAACAGTTGCCATTCTCCCATGGATCATTTTTCTCTTTAATATCCTATGTAGCACTTGGTTTTCCTTGTTGTGTTGTTTTCCTAGGTTTTGTTCTTTCTGATACTTGTGGGTTCTTTGTTTTATTTCTTTTTCGTTGCAAAGCTGTTTCTTTCCGTTACATCCATCACCTGTTGTTCCTTTCTGGGGAGAGAGATGGTCAGAGGATGGGAAGATCAGCATTATGGCTTTTTCTAATGTGATGTAGCAGTGTATTTGGTATACTCTCTTTTTTTCTTTTTTTTTCCTACTAATGGTTTACTTCTGACTTATAGTACAATTACCGTTAGTACTAGTTCTACTATTAGCACTATCAAAATAACATTTTGCTGGTTACAGAAATCGTTTCTGATGGGCTTGGTGACAGAAGCTACATAAAAATGACAACTAAATCAGAAAATTAATGATGAAGAGGGGCAAAAGCAGAATAAAATTAAAGGTGTCATAATTTGTGAGTTTCAACTGCAATTTATTTTGTGATGGAAATGGTTTGATGTTTGTTCATGTAAAGTCTTTATTTTTCTTCCCTGTGTAAGAATCAAAATCAATATTGGTATGAAACAAAAGGAGATTTGTATTGTGACATGTCCTGCTTTATGTTTTGATATTGCTTTGATGCTCTCGAAAGCAGGTCTGAGCCCTTTTACTTTGAAAGCAGAGGTCATCTAGAGAAGAATAGTACCTCAGTCTGTCTGGCTAAATAAAACTTGCTGTTTTCAGAGAGACTGAAATTGGGTTCATTCTGTAGATATTCCACGGATATCTACATTTACCAAATCGATACTCAAACCATACCCCAGCAACTCTCTAAAACATGGTTAACACTAAGCTACTGCTTGGCTATTCCTGATGATAATTTGGATTTTTCTGTTTTTATTTCAGAATATACAGACAGAGTTGTTGGGAGAGTGTGTTATTTTTATCAGGTGTCCTTTCTGAAAAGAAAGGTAAATCATTGTTTTAATGTCAGAAAGTAAAACAAACAAACAAAAAACCCTGGTCACGCTACCTGAAAGTGGTGACAAAGGTTTTCAAGAAAGAAAGAAAAAAAAAAAAAGGGATTAAATAATAAAATTATCAACGTAGCTGGAATAAGGTGTAAATTATTTTATTGCTATATATGAGTCAGTTCTAAAGCAATTTTATGTTACTCTGAAGATGTGAGCGTTAAACAAATGAGAAGATCTTCCCGTGAGAAACTACAGCAATTTATGATTATATTAGTTCTTTGAAAACTGTTGTGGTGTTTTCTGAAGTGCTTTAATACTGACTTTTAGAGATAGTTCCGTGTGTTCCTGTTCAGGTGATGTTTGACCATTAGTGATTCTGTGAAGTCTTTTTAATTTTCTAGCTCATTATCCAGTATCACCTAGACCCACTTGTTTAAGTCTTGCTTTTCAGTTGTCGAATAATGAATTATTAGCACTCGGTTCTGTTCCAGCAGAAGAATAATGGAAGTCCTTTAGGAGACTGCAGTGGACACAGAATCTCACTACCTATACCAAGTCTTATAGAGGTTCAGTAGAAACAAAAATGCCTTCTTTCCTTTCTTACCACTCAATTTTGCAACTCTTCCCCTCTCCTTTTGCACTTGTTTGTGCATGCATGCATACACATGCATGGTGCACATAGCCATGCCCAGGAAGGTGTCAGTAAGGTCTATTCGAGTATTTTGCTTCTCTGCTGCTGAGTTCTAGGTTCTTTAGGTTTCCGTGCTTTGCTTGAAGCTTATTCTTTGGGGTAAGATTTGTTACTTGAGGCTGATCTAAAACCCTTGTTTAATCAAGAAGCCAGAACTGTTCTTCAGTAAATATAGTTTAAGGCATACTTTAATATATTATGCTATTAAGAATGTGTAATTATTTATTGAGGTAGCATGGTATTAACTGGAGAGGAAGAAAGATCATTTGAATTCATTCTAATCTTTTGAGCAAATACAACATGGAACAGTTTTTATATTTTCTTTTGCATATAATTGGGATTAACTCGCATGGTGTGAAGATGTCATGTTTGCTCAGCAATTTGAATAAACATGAGGCTAGATTTTGAGAGGTCTCAGGTGAGCACCCATTGGCGCTCTTTCAGGAAGGTTTTGGGATGCATTGGGGTGTTTGTTACATTAATACTCCTGTGCCAAAACACAGACAGCAGCTATTGCACTCAGACAGGGCTCTGCATCCTCCCATGTTCCAGCTTAATGTCGGCTGAATGTATGGAAAAGAAGGAGTGACCGCTTTGTGATGTCTTCATCTTTGCCAAAAGAGGAATTATTTAGCCAGTCCTGGGTTACCATGGTCTTCCCTTCCATCATACACATAGATGTTGATATCATGAAGTCTCTGTCATTCCATGCCTGCTGGTTTGGCATTGCAGAATGGACAGTAGTCCTGAAGGGCTGACATCTGACCTGCTCTGGGCAGCAGCCATTTTTTTTTTTACCAATGCTGAAAGCTACATAAATCTGTCAGATAAGCAAGGAAGGTTTTTTGTTTTGTTTTGTTTTTTAGGGAATGTTCAGAAGACTGGTAGTGCAGTTTGTCATAATTAGACTGTAAAAAATAATTATGCACAAAAAATGGTAATTACTACTGAAATAAAAACATGATTAGAAAAATAAGCAATGGGACAGATATATACGAGCTCAAAGGTGATTGTAAATGTATAGGCTTGCTATTTCTCCTCCTTTCTTATGCTTCCTTGCCTTATATCATAAATATTTGGGACTGAGAGCCACAAATCTCTCCAACAGAAATGCGAAATTTATAACTGGAGGAAAGAAAAAAGGAAAAAAAGAAAATTAATTTACTTACACTTTTGTTTCCTAATTGATTATACTTTATTCTCATAAGCATAGTAAATGTAATGTTGCTATTCAGCCAGACAAGCATCTGGGTACATCATTTGATTTTTCTCTTATGAAGAGAGTGAAGGGAACTGTTGTGTGGCTCTGTGGCTGTGATTTGATGCATTGCTTTCCCAGTCGTCTTACTTTAAGTGCATGGCTACAGCAGGGTGAGCCTTCTCATAACAGTTGCTGACAAAAAAAAAAAAAATCTTTCAATCAGTTGGTGCTGCTTGCTCTCCCCAGCCCCCACATCTCTTTGCTTTTATGAGGCCATGAATAAAAGAGGGACCGAATGATACGAACGCTTCCTCAGATGAGATGTCCTCATTGATGAGCAGCTTTGGGTCTGCTGGGACTGTGGCTTGTGACTCTGCACCACCAGTGGGTCAAGTCAGAGCCGTTCCTGCACCACAGCAGGGTGTAGACAGTGACCAACCTGAGAACTCAGAGCAAAGCATCCGTCTTGTGGGGAGGAGCAGAATCGGGCCCCTTCTTGCAGTGATTAAAAATAAATAAAAACAGAAATTAAATCTCCAGACCCTGGTCAGGCTTCTGGTTGTTTTTGTTTCGTTTTGTTTTTTAAATTATTATTTTTGACAGTCTGTTCTGGTTTTGTATTTTCTGTGGCTTTGAATAACTGCTGTATTCTGAAACAGCTTAAGACAGTTTAAAAAATATATATATAAAAAAACCCAAGATTCTTTAAAAGACAGCTTACTGCTGACTGTTTTATTTTGTTTATATCTGATATTTCTTGTGGTATTCAGATGGTTGTAATAGACTAGCGGGAGAGCTGCATGTCTTGTCATCTGTAGTGTATCAATACGTTTTTATAATGATACAATAACCTGAACCCTGTAACAGTTTATGATCCATTTGAGAATTCTTATGGATTCTCAGAGTGACGGAGACCTGAAAAAAGAACTTGACTGCTTTCGCAAAACTGGTGCTGTGACAGGAAAAACTAGTGCGCCTGTGATTTAGTTGCTAAGGAATCATATTGATCTGATTCGTCATTAAACTTTTAAGTTTGAAAAAAAAAAAAAAAAGAAAAAGAAAAAAGTCGAGCTGTTGAAGGTGGAAAAAGCAGTGATGTGATTGTGAGGGTCTGCAGTACAGGTAAACTGTGCCATATCACTACTGATATTGATTTGTTATGATTAATAAATATGATATTATGCATTAGCCATGTACTGTATCCATAATAGTGCTTTTTTTAGAGCAGTAGAAAATTGCTTCTTGCTCTTTATTTTTCATTGACTATTTTTAGTCAATGATAAATAAAGAACTTTAACAGCAATCTGAACGCAGGAAAGACAAGACTTTAAAGTGGGACCTGCAGAATGTAGCAGTAATGAATAACCACACAGGGAAGTATACACGCAGCCATCTTAACATTTGTAATGATACTAATTTCCTCCTGCTTTTTAAAATATGCTTCCACATGAGCTCTCAAAAACCATAAAAGCCTGGCATGTAAAGTAAATTGTTTGTCACTTGCTGACGACCTGCCATATTTATTGTCAGGAGAAATGGACATTAGTTGGAAAAGCAGTTGTTAAAGGCCAAACAATTTTTAAAGATGGCAAAGATGTGCAAGGGCTTTCCTTTTTCTAACAATGAGCCACCCCTGCAGACATCAAAAGACAAGATAATAAGACACTTCAAGCACAATTCAAGATTATATTCAACATCTAAAGGCTCATCTCTTGTCAGTTTGCATTTACTCTCCCAGGGATGTGATGCTTCTATCATCATTCTGTCAAGAGGAGTCTGGCAGAAGCGATGAGGGCCCCTCATTTCACACACTTAGTGTTTTTTATCAAATAGCCCACGCTTATTCTGATTCAGCCAAAATGGAGGGATAATTTGAAGAAGGTCATACACAAGTACAAAAAATCTTGTGCTGATTTGTGTGATTAGAAGGCATTAAAATTGTACGTTTATGTTAGTTCCGAGATGTTTTGTCAGTTTATTTAGTAATACACTGTTGAAGCATTAAAAATCTTTTTTTTTTTTTAATTAAGCAAAGATGAAGCTTGCTTAAAACAACACATGCTCTATTATTTAGCAAATAATTTGAGCAGTGAGCTATCCTAAGTGGCATTCTTTTAATGCATCTTTAATGTATCCACAAAATGTATTCCCAGCCCCTCTCCCCCTTTCAAGTGGAATGTTCAGGAGCTCCCGAGGTGAAAGCTTGGCCTGCTTGGACCCATTAGGATTTTCCTTGCTGATGATGTCATACTCTGAACTTTTGTTTGGGTAAGGATTTAAGAGGATGAAGTCAGAACTAATAGGAAGGTAATAATTGTAACAGTACACACAGGCAAACCTGAGTACTGATTAAAATAGTACAACACATGTATGGTTACTTAGAAGTGATATTATTTAAAATACATGAGATCTTTGATTTGTTGCACAGATATTTTATGGCCCATTTCAATCCATTCACGTGGGAAGTTTTTGTGGAACCATTCTTCTGGAAGCCAGAGCTGGGGCAGTGTAAGCATACAGCACCTGACGTGTCATCTCCAGCCTCTTCCTTCCCTTTCCCATTCTGTAAAGTTGTGATATGGCTCTGAGTGTGCTATTCACGGTAACTTATCAGTTAACTGGGAGTCAGTTGTTCTGCATTTTGGGAAGTCCCAGGGGGAGAAGTTCTTCTGGTTGTTGTTTTCATAGGTCTTGGGTTAATGATGGAAGTACTAATTACTCAAGACAGCATTTGAAAAGCAATTTCATTAATCTTATCAAAATAATTTGTTGTGACAGGGTTCTCAGATAAAACATGAGAAAACTTGTAGAACAGTGGTCTCTAAAACTTTTTGATACTGCACCCCATCAGTAAAAATTTAACAGGCCCCCACAGTGTATATTTATTTTTAAATTATATGCACATAGTACCCTGATGAGTGCACTCTAAAACATACACAAAAATTGGAACTAAAAAAGGATGAAATAAATATGGAAAATACTTCATAATTTTAAAAATTCTATTTGAGGTACAATTTTTTTTTTCTTTTTGTCTGTCTAGGCATGCTGTACTCAAAATCTTCAATGGAGCAGGTGGGCCAAAAGTTGTGTCTATTTTCACATTTTCTGTCTTAACTATATTCAGTGCAGGTCCCCTAGAGATGAGTGAGGGCAGAATTTAGATATATATATATATATTTTTTTTTGGACTGGTTATGTTCAATAAAGTCCTGAGAAGGATGTTGAATCTGTTTAAAATGTGCAGTCAGTTTGCTTGTACAGGCTGCTTGCTTTCCAGGAAAGAAAATAACAGCGGTTCTTCAGCAAGCTTTTTTTGGCATCTCTGTTGGATGTCATGAATGAAACTTTTCTGAGGATTTCTTTTGTGGCAGGTATTATATTCATGTCATCTGGATCATACCACCTCTTGTTTTGGTATTATGCAGCTCTTTTTCCTAACAAGGAATACAAGGAGCTGACAGGGAGGGAAACGTGCAGGTGGAATGGAGTAAAATTGTTTTCCTCATTTCTGACTTTGATTTAAGCACCAAGAATAAAAAGACTGGTTAGTGCTATCAGTATTACTTGTGCTTGAAATTGGCTTCACTACACAAACCATAGATGGACCAGAACTCGGTGGGCCAGGCATCTCCCATTGAAAGCAATAGGAAATGAGGTTGTTTAACACCTCTTAAAGTGGAGCCACTGCTGAGGGAATCGGCTGGAGCTGCTCTGAATTTTGAATCAGGAATTTATTAACTCGGATAGGAAGGAGCTGTGAAGGAAGGTGCGTTTGGCTTCATGAAAAACCTTGCTCTGTGCCTTTCCTTTACACAACACTGAAGAAAAGGGAACCTGCAATCATGGTGCATTCCAAAGGGCTTCCCCGGACAAAAAACCACAAGGGAATTAGGAAGCTGTGAGCAAATTGTCAAAAAGATAGATGGAATTGCTGACTGACCTACTGGTAAGATACGCTAACAACTTCCACTTCAGTGTTATGGTATTTATGCTGCAGTGCAGAGCAACTTCTGAAAGGAATTCTCTCTCCTGCACATGTAAATGCCTTTGTGTATGTAATATATCAACAGAGTGAGCAGTATTTCTAGGGAACTTGTAAGGAGAAGTGAGTATGCAGTTAAGCAACTGCAGATGTTTTAACTGCCAGGCTGTTATGTCCAAAATAAACTGCGGTTTTTGCTCACACTCATACTGAAAATACTTCCTTGCTTTATTTACAAGGCCTATCTGTATTCAGAAATTTGGCTTCTTTCTGCTGAACTATTCTGGATGGAGTTTATTTATGTGTGTCCACATCAGTATGACTGTGCATCTGCTGCTGGCCTGCTCCACACTGTCCACCACTGGAAATTCAGCATCCTTTGAGACTAAGAGGGGAGACAGGGAGATGCTGCCTTTTCAGGATGCTTCTCATCAAAGAATGAAGGGCAAATCCAAGAATGAAGGGGTAAAGATTGAAGGGCAAATATGACCCAAAGGCAGTGTGAATGTAATTGTGCAAGATCTGTATTGTCACTGAAAATGCAGGTCATTACTGTAAAAGGCTTAGATTCTGAATGGAATTTCATTTCCAATAGATTTATTTCCCAAGTTTTTACCAACTCAGGCATGTTTTGTTATGATTTCTTTCAATAGAAGCATATAGACTTGTACTGACAGTGGTCACTATGTACATATCTGTATTTTAGTGAAGTGACTCAGAATTTATGTTCATTAAATATCAGATCCTGAAATGCAGGGAGGGGAGAAGAGTTGCTGCTGAGTTCCAGTCTCCTTGATACAAATTCAGACCTGCTTAAATCTATCCTCATTTGCTTGTGTATCCTCCTTACTCAGTCCTTTCCTTGCTTCTTTCCCTGAGCCTAGCACTGTTGTCCTGGCAGCTCTCTCCTCAGGCATGAACGTGCAGAAGACGAACAGTAATAACAAGTACTGTTAAAGGTCTGTAAATTGTTTTCCATTTGCTCTCAGACCCCAGACTGTGGGAGTTGTCAGGATACATGCAGGGAATCTAATACTGATGCTCAGTGCCAGAGAACAAACCAAACATCTCTATGTTGAGCAACCATTCTCAGTTGAAATAATATTTAAATGGTAGCTGTTGTGCTGTCCATTGGAAGCATTCCACAGCAGGATCCAGGAAATGAAAATGAATTCCCATAAATGAAGGTTGGAAAGGCACTATGTTTAACACATTACAGATGTCTTGCATTTCTACCTGTCCTACAAGTAACAGGAATGGGTAGTAGCTTTCACAGAAGTAGTTACATTGATTTGCTCTGTGCTGCACCCCTAGCTTATCTCTGAACCACCCTAAGTTGTTCTGATAAGAATTACCTGCTACTTCTGAAAAGGCACCTTGCAATAAACAGAAAGTTCACATGTAAAGTTGGAGAAGGAGCGCTTCTCAGTTGGTGTGCACCATATAGTGTTTCCAAGTACTGGGAAAAACAACAACAACAACAACAACAACAAACAGTTTTGTGAATTTTAAAATCAAATCGGAAAAAGTAGAATGGCAAATTAAGACGTTAGTTGTGCATTTTCAATGTGCAAAAAGGAATCTTCCATTAATGCCTGCACTAATCTGCCAGGAGCCTAGGAGGAGCGTGCACTTATGTAAACTAAGTGCCTATTTAAGCTCCTCCACAATGACACTTTGGGTAATTCTGTATGCTTCTGAGTTAGTGTTTACATGAGTTGACTGTGCATTGTTTTCATGGGTAAGTGAAAGTGAATAAGCATGCATAAATGTGTTTCTGAAGATACAATTCAACCTTTTTGTGTTACCACTCAACTATTTTTCTATTTAAACTGTGACTCTGACTGTGGTGTCTCTTCTTAGAAAAGTCTTGCCTAACAAACAGCTCATTAAATCATTTATAAGATTCTGCTAAACAAACCATGGATAACACTGGATATCACTCCCTGACAAGCAGATACACATGCAAACACACATATGCCCCAAAATTTACGTTTGTCCAATTTTATAAATGTTTTTTGTGGGTTTTCTTTTGAAGTAAAACTGCAGGTCAGGCCTAGTGAAATTACTGAAATTATTAAGCTAGCTATTAAATAAACTTGTGGCTATTAAATAAATCTTTGTGGTTTTAAAATCTTTGCCGTATTTCCTAAGCATCTTTCATTCTCCCCCTGGAAAAGTTTTTCAACAGCTTTTCTCTCAGAGACAGGAACAACACACATAGCAAATTATTAAAACAGAAATAGGAGCTGGTTTTGCATATGCCTGTGTTTTCCAATACCATGGTCCTTAAAAAACAGTCTCTGATAACAGAATTTAACTACATATCTCCAAGAAGCACACATTTAGAACCATTTGGTTTCACTTCAGGAGGTAACATCTCAGAACACAGTAATAACCATTTACTGATATTTAGTCAGGTACAACAGCAGGAGTTGAAGAAGGCAGTTCTCTCACTGTCACTTTGCAAACTGTGAATGACTTCCATGAATATTGGACTTGTTTGTCAGTATTATATTTCTATTAGACTATTTATATCTGTAGGAAGACATGCCACATTATTTTAGAAGGTAGGAAGAGGTGCTTTTTTAGAAGTGACTTGCTAGCTCATGCTGAATTCATGTTCAGAGTGATATAACCCACAGGTGGCAAGCGTGCAATCCAAAACAGGAGTGACCTCAGGAAGCCCAGCCCCCTTAAATATGTCAGAATGTGTTATGGTAAAGGCTATTAAAATTCAGTAGAAATGAGTGACACTGGGAACAGCTGTTAAAAGTCAGTTTGTAGGAGATAAAGGCTTAAAAGATAGCTACTAGAACTGTTCGACCAAAACACAGCCTCTTCAAGTAATAGAACTACTTCTCTGATTGTTTTTTTTTTATTAGAGGGTCTCTTTGATTTTAGCATGAATTAAAGGGACACAAGAACACCCATAGACTGACTGTTTCAGACTGATCTGCTGTGAAGCTCAGGTACTGATATACAATAATGAGAAACTGAAATTTGTGGCATTTTTGAATGTCAGTCTCTCTCTAGTCATCTTTGGGGAGGAGGGAGTTTTTATATTGCTCTGTTTTAGTCCTTTCACTGAAAAAGTCTCTGTAGAAGAGCAGAAATAGCGAGGACTAGATATTTGTCAGTCTTCTAGAAGACAATTTGATTTAACTACCTCCTGAATCAGAAAAATAATAGAATGTATTATTGGTCTGTTGCAACACCAGGAACATGCTCGTTGTCTTTACTTATTCTCATGCTGGGATACTGTCTCCGAAATAACTCTCTGATCTCTCCAGTCCAGCCTGCCTTTTCTTAAAGAGAATTGTCATATAAGTGCAGGTAAGAGCCAAATCAGCTTGTTTAATGATAGGTGACAAATGGTAATAGATTCAGCTAGAATGTATATAAACATGTCTTCCAAGTGGAAATTATGACTTATGAAAGGAGTGCTTCTAAAACAATCAGTAGTCATTTAGGAATGATTTTTTGTAGGGCACTTTGTTGGGCTGTTATTGTCCAAAGAGAGCACTTCTGTGATGCAAGTCAGCTGCTGCCAATAATGCATAATTTAGCCACAAGCACTGAGGTTTACATGAATCTATGCCTGTTTACTATGCAGCGTTTTTCTATAGTGCAATTTTATTTGAAATCATGCTCATGAATTTTAGAAAGAGACCAAAAAGCATTGCAATAATACTTCAAGTTAATCATCATAGCAATGCTATGCTACATTTCTTTAAAAAATTAAGTAAAATCTTCAGCATTAAAATCAAAGTCAATAAGATGAAATAATAAAATACTTACCTCTCAACTCACTTTGCTGGAGTTCATGACAACTCCTACTCCAGGCAACGTAATGGGAACAGGGAGGTGTTTTTCTATGAGGATGCTCAGTGAGGCTTGCTTAGGGAAGTCCAATAAGTAAGTACCTACAGAAGCTGTTCTGTGATCACACTACCAGGCCCTGCAATGTGGATACACTGACGTAGGCACAAAGCGGTGCCAACAGATGCTGGATTAAGAGTTCAACAGATGCAGAATAGCTGAATGAAAGAATTTAGTGGGCCTAGGAGACTGTCTACCATGGCTATACAACTGAAGAGTACTCACAACCTTAAAAGCCATCCAGTTCTTTGGGATAGGTGGTCCTTCTCACCTTTTGCATCGGTATGAATTAGTAAGGTTTCCCATAAAAACTGGTGAAGTGATATTCCTCTTCCTTACTCCTTCATCTACTGATGTAATATATCATTGGCTGTTACTGCTAGAAGGAATATTTGTTTATATTAATTTAGGAAAGATTGTTTGTGTCTGGTCTGTATTCCTGTAATACGAGAGTTAATTTCTACTTAATCTCATTAAAGTCATTTACGCCTAAACTCAGTGCATGTAAAATGATGGATGTAGGATGGATGGAAATGTATTAGGGCTACTTAACACAGATCTACCCATTGTGCGATGCAGCAAGACTTCTCTGCTTTGAGATTATGTTTTTATCTGAAATACAGCACAGTAATATAAAACCCATAAAACCATTTATTTTTTATAATCATGTATTGCTATAAGTCACAGTTTTAGCTGGCATTCCCTACTCTTTATTGACCTGTTTTGTGAGATTTTGTAAACTGGCTAATAAACCTTTGTTCCTGCTACTGTTAACTTTAATACAGTACGTTATGTTCACAGCTGAAATAGAAACTATGGTTTAGATAATTAAAATGGTTCTAAATGTCTTAACAGTAAACACTTTGATATTTGTGAACAAGTACACTTTTTTTTTTTATCCTTCTCTCTACAGGACATTTTCTCTGATTCATTTTCAGTGTCCCTCTTTAATACAGTTTTGTGAATTTTGATTTTATTTGTATTCCTCAGGCAGCACAAATTGCACCTCCTTGTAACTAAGAGGTGAAGAAGTTGTGTTGCTTCAGTACTTGCTTTTCAGGTTCTTCAGTGGTGTCCATGGTGTTGGAGGCACCTTGGGGAAGCAGTGAGTGTAGTAGATGCAATTATCCTCCCACTCATTTGTTCTCTTTGGAGAGTTAGGTGGACCCTGGACACTGGACTTCTGGGGCTTTATGAGCCTCTGCTAGCCCAGGCAATCTCTGCTGGTAATGTTAAGTTCAGCATACATATCTGTGAGGGTTTATTTCTCCACTACCTCATTGGGTTTCTGTTAGATGAGAAGAGTCTGCTGTGGATGAATGCTCTTTTGCTTGGAACATTGGAGCTGAAAGGAAATATTTGTAAAGGAGTAATTACACGAGGTGGCTAGGATGTTGGGAAGGTGGGATCCAGTGGGATCCCCCATGGCCACAAACTGTGTGGCTCAGATTTGGAAAGACATGCTGTGAACTTCTCCATACCAGTCAGTTCTGTGAAGTTTAATGTGTGGAAGTTCTTCCCTCCCACTCTTCTGTTTCACATTAGCAGTAAGGAAAGCCCTCTTCTTAGATCCTCCTTCCTCAGTCCCATGTTCCTGTGAAGACTGTTTGGCACTGTCTGCTAGAACAGATGGATCTTACAAGTGTTAAGTGAAGAGTTCCTAGCTTCTGCAATTAACAGGCTTTTACCCTGGCAAAAATTTCCAGTGTTTATTTCACATTAAGATAAAGGATGACCTGTGGTTGCTATGGATAAAGAAAACACTTTCATTTCCAAAATTTAATGGTGATCTTCATGCTCTTTGAGTTCTCCTGGTGTTTGGAGTTTTTATCAGAGGCCTTTCAAGTTGATCTCAGAGGAGAGTTTTCTATGTACAGCTTTCAAATGCAGGACAAGCTCTCCAAGGATCTCTGGTGGTAGTGATTGTTGTGGCACACCATGGTGCTACTTGTGATTATTTCTTCTTCTGCACGTTAAAGCCAAGTCATCTTTTATGGTTACTGTCTTTTTAACTAAAGTACTTTGGAAAACATGTTCCATTTGTAGTACATACAATTTGATACTGCTGTGGTGGTAACTGGCTATGCTAAGTTAGTGGTGACTGTCAAAGGAACAAATTTAATGCCTGAGGAATATTAATGTGAGGTGTTCATGCATAAAAAAGAAGTTAGTTGGAATTTACATAACACTTCCTGCACCTGCTTGAATGAACTGTTAGATTATTGTATGAGGCTTCTGCAGTTCAAATGCTTCAGCTTCTGCCATTCTCAATGGATTAGTAAAAATAATTGTGTGATTTGACAGAGGAATTTATATTGTGTTTGAGAGTCTTTGAGCAAACACTGGAGAGTGAAAAATACATTATAGACCTGGTGAGCCGTGCTGTGGGAAATGTAAACTATAAAGCAGTGATATATCTTTAGGAGTTGTTTCTTTTTTACTACTTGTGAAACACCTCCCATTTTAATCAATTGTGAATAAATAAGATCTGTGTGTGAAATAGAAACTGATGAGTGAAATTTATTAAACCGTCTATTGTACAATTTTTACAGAAGAGAAAAAACTTCAGATTTTTCCAAGGATAAAGCTAAATTTGATCTCTGAGGATATGCTAAAGCCCAGCTTCAAACTCAAATGCTTATGATTAAAAGAAGAGTATACAGTTTTCTTCGTGCATGCATTTACACAATTCCTCAGACTTTGTAATAAAAAAGAAAATTTGCTTTTTATTTATTGTAATGGAAGCAATTAAGTCTTGTAATCTCCTTAACTACTTACCTCCTTTGGCTTGCTCCTCCTGATTAAGAATGCAGTAGTTATTGATATGGTAGATGTTGACTGTTAGATTCCCACAGCTACACTAACCATAATGGGAGTTGAAACAGAGTTATTATAACCTATAAACCCAAGGGTCATATGGAAGAGAGAACAAAATGAGATGGTAAGGGTAAAGCACTTTGTGTACTCCAAGTTTCCCATGTTAAAAAAAAAAAAAAAAAAAGGAAAGAAAATTAAAAAATGTTACACAGCTTTGAGGTCAAGTCCAAGTACTCTGAAAACTATATCAGGAAAAACAGACTAGTGGCTGCAAGTGCCATAAGCTTACTTGCTAGTGCTATACAATGAAGTATAGGATTTTATAATATTCTTACTATTTATACAATACTGTTTTAAAAGAGTTAATTTATTCTTCTTGAATTTTATTTGGATCTACTTTGTTCTTTCTTCATTCCAAGTCCCTCTGAACTTTCACTAGTATTTTACATTTTAGTAATATGATTGTTTTCCCTTTTGTAGCACATTCTATTTGTAATTTCTGAAGTGTTTTTTTAAATATGAAATTAAGCTTTAGATCATCAAGCATAAATTTACCTTAGAGGTATTTGGACAGGTAAACCTGAAGACAAAGAGAATCAAGAAAAGTTCTAACCTGTTGCTTGTCTATGTTAATTTAACATTGAATTTGATTACACTTCTTATTATCTGTATTGTACTTAATAAATAATTCCCCTGGAATTACACCAGGGTTTTCTGATTAAACTGGAGTTAAACCATTTTGAGCAACTGAGACATACTGCAAGCATTCTGGAGGACAAACTTTAGAAGTGTTTAGACTTTAGAAGTGATGTCTCGGAGTTGCCTGCTCTGACTCACTAGACTGTGATTGCTTGTTTCTTTATGAAGTTAATGAAGTTGGTTCTTGGGGACATGTAATAGAAGTAGTCATGTTGATGTTTTAATTCTGGTTCTAGCCCTTAGGATCACATGAGCTCATCATTTAAAGTCAATTCTCTAGCATTAAAGTAGGTTTTTTTTGTTGTTGTTGTTTTTGGTTTTTTTTTTTTTTTTTTTGCTTTCTGCAGTAGAAATGTGATTGAAGCTATATTTCCAGTAAGATATCAGATTGTAATTCTGGGGCAAAAGTATGATAGTTGTATAGTCTAAATCTAGCTTAAAGCCATTAGAAAAATTCAGATCCCTCAGGTGTTAAGACGCCTCATTAAGTGAATATGGTAATGGTACCAGGACAGCCCCCTGTAGTAGTGGTAACAGGCATTTGAAATTTCTGTTTGTGAACTTCTGAAAGCCACCACTGAAAGGCAGCAAGAGGCGAAGAACTTGTACAAAGAGCTCACCCATTCCACAGCACCAATCCTACTGAAATGACAGGCTCAGACTTCCTTCAGGACCAAGAGTAGGTTTTATTTAGACCTGTTTTTCGTGTGGGGCTTTATGAGTGGAATACTCCTCACATGCCTGAGGAACATTGTCTGTACCTAGCATTGCTACTGGTCTGGAGAACAACTGTTATTCTCAGCCATGAAGGCTGGATGCAGTGGCTGGCCAGACCAGCACAACTCACAGATAGTTACTCAGAAAACATGGTAAAAGTCCATCACATATCTCTGCACGGTTGTGAGCTTCTTACACAGCAGTAGTAGTGGTAGTGAGATAGTGGGTTTCTTTGTTCTTTCTTTATTTATTTATTTATTTTTAGAGCAGAGATAAATTCTGCTGCTGGGCGGGCAGTTTCAGCTGGAAGAGGCAGCCAGAGGCTATTGCTTAATTTGGCCCAAGGTCTTACGCCTGTAAGAGACAGTAGCTTCTGGCTCTCAGCTCCCCACTCAGCATGAAAGCAGTAAAACTTGGGCCTCATGATTCATCCTTCTGAACGAGTTCTGTATGCTATGTGCCTACGACCCTTACAGCAAAGTTGCAGTACACACCAAGGTTGAGTTTCTCAACTCCTTCAGGTTCAAATGAAATCCCCAGTGTTCTGAGGACTCCCAGAACTGCTAGGCTGAAGGAGTGCAAGTCAGTGAGCTGAATGCTGGGGCCAGGACCAGCTTCAGTTACCTCTGATACCTGTGAGCATTCAACCATGAGCAGCCAGGCCAAGCCCCGGTACCATCAGCTACAGAGCCCATGGTTGGCAGCTCATCCTCAGGAAAACTCCTGAATTTCACCATCAGCTCATCTTCAGAAACCCTCATGCTGAAAAGTCTACGAGGTTACTACTTTAATGAATTCTTTCGTGATTTAAGATTAAAGGTTTGGCAGTTTGTAAATTAATTATTAGCTTATGTTGCTTTCTAAAACAGCAGATGGTTTATTAACAGTCTACTCTCTAGCTGCCTTTGCAACATCTGAAATCCACCTTCTCATGAGAGCTGTGTTATAAATACATACAGCACAGGAGAGATGGTGAGATACCGCAGCAGTTTTATGGTTATGTAAACAAACCTCCTTCGTCAGAATTCAGTCAACTCTAACAGCTGGGAGGTGATGGTTCTGTGATGGTGATCACCTTCCAGATGATTGTACCTACTTATCCATCTCACAGTAATTTAAAGAGGAGCCACAGCTCATCCATCTTTTTCAAAGAGTTACTGTGAATATTTGACTGTAGGAATTTAGCATTTACCCTTCATGGGTCAGTGGATGGGTTAGTCTTAAAGCATCTTTAGGGAGAGATTATTCTAATAAAGCCTCTTTACACACAACATACTGTACTAGTATTTCATGTTTCTTTTTTTTTTTTTTTTTTTTCCTTTTAGGGAATAAAAAAAACCCACAACAGAATAGCAGGTTATATTTCCTAGTAAGCCATGTATTTTGGACATGACATCGCCATTATTAGAGGATGATGTGGACTTCTGTAGAGAGTAGATTAATGGAATTATTCCATTTAAACCTTTGGATGGAGGGAGATAGAGTATCCATAACGGGCTAACAAAAAGGCACTTACTCCATTTCTTATTTTGAGCCAGTGCTCTAGGTGCATTCATCTTAAAAGAAACAGGTTGTGTTTTTTTTTTAATTCCTTTTGTTGTTGCCTCCTCTTTTAATACTGATTTCTATAAACTCACAGTTTGTGTACAGAAAGGTTTACCTCAAAATTTGTAATCCATTCAAGCATAAGGTGGGATCTTAATTTAACATTTATTATGGAAATGTTTTGGTCATATTTTACAGGCATGGAATTTTTTAACTGCAAAATAACAAACGTCACAAATTTTTATGTAGGTTGCAAACTTGTCTTTCATAAACCACATCCACAACACTTGCTGTGTTCAGTAGCTCATAGCAATTTTAGAAGGCAGTTCAGGACAAGGACTGAAGAATACCATATTATTAAATTGGAAAGGGATTTTGGTTGAAAGTGTAATGCTGATCAACGTCTGGCAAAAAATCTGTAGTATGCTGCTAAAAATTTAGGGGAAAGTTAAAATGAATTAAATGAGAGGGAAAAAAAATCTAATTTATGTTCATATTTCATTCGGTTATTTTTAAAATGGAGTTGTACTGCCTGAAGATTTCTAGCATTTCCGTGAGAGTATTAGCAGAGTTCAACTTCCTGCTGCAGAACTTGGACAAGGGGGGCTCAGTCAAGGAGGAAGCTGGGTTACCTAAGATAAATTCGGAAGCTCTTTGAACAAGGAAGATAGAAGTTAGTATTTAGCATGCACCTGCTAATTCTTAATGTTTAAAATTTCATTATTTCACTTGAAATCAAAGGAAAGTTTTAGAGACAGTGAGTAGCAATAGGGTAGCCACGAAGCATAAGAAGAGTTTTTAGAAGAGGAACTGAATGAAAGGCCTTACAGAGTTGGGAAGTTGCTTCAGTGAACAGAATTAGAGGTATTTTATGACAGGTAACAGATGGTACCTTGAAGAAGGTCTTCACAGAGGACTCAAGAATTTAGAGTTCAAGTCATAGCTTATTCACAATTTTCATGTTTCTTATGACTCAGTGGGTGCAGTCCAGATTTTACAGATATTGAAATACTGCCCTTCCAAGCATTGCGAAATCCATGCTATTTTTTTTTTCAAGATTGACTTATGGTCAGATTATTCAAGCATGGGAACTAGTTAATTTGTTCCATAAGATTTTATGAGGTTAACTTCAATTGATTTTTTGAGTTTTTAGTACAATACAGGGTAGTCACTTTTGAAAATGAAAATGGAATTAGGGACCCTCAAAATAGTTGAGGATGATCAAAGAAAAGAATAAAGGTTAAGGGAAATAAATTAAGGTAGTTTCATATATCTGTGTGGACTTTTTCTGGAGTGTTTACAGGCACTTTAGCTTAACACTAGAGTCAAAGCACTTCAAAAATGTGCCTTATCCTTGCTCTACCTAGGTTCTCTGTCTGTAAAGTAGGGGTAATAGCTTCTTCCTCTCTCGCAGTGATAAAAACATTAAAAGATTGTGAGATTTTCTAGAACCACATTAATGGGGGCTATATAAACACCTTAGATAGTGAAAAGGTAAGTTGAGCTGGCAAAGCAGAGGTCATGAGCAACTGGAGATGAGATGTAGAAAGGGGCAAAGTTGTGCAAGGCCTGGAAGGCCTGGTAATAACTTTATATGCTGTATTATGTCTAGAAGGGAGAATTTCGGCTTTCACTGACCTTTATTCTGAGCTTTTTCTCGTCTATTTTATTTACAGTTACACATACTGACATTTGTACAATTTCACGTTTGTCAGAGAGAAATCCTGCAATTTTCTTTCACGTTTTGTTTAAAATTGTGTATGTTTGTGGATGCATGATTATTAACTACTATTAACTACTATGGCAGGTAATTCAAGCTTGTGCTGAGGGTGCCAGGCTCCCTCTTGTAATGGTAATAGGTTTATAAATACGAGCATTTTATCTGAGGAGTAAATTTATCTATGAATGATTCTAAATTTTTTGTATGTTGTAAGAACTAGAATACACTCATATAGTAAAGGCTGCCTAGTATTTTCCATCATAAGAGTATGTTTTCAGAAGTTTATGATCTTATTAAACACCAGTCTGACTTTTTGAACTCCAAACTAAACTTTTCTGTCATGTGATTTTCTGAGGGTAACCTTTCTGTAGCAATGATGACCTAAACGTTTCTCAAATTAACAGTGCTTAAATGCATATTGTCTGGTATTATTGACTTATTTTAGCTAGTCTGTCTCTCATACACTAGAACGTGAAAATCTGGCAGATTTATGTCCTCTCAGTGGCTCTTTTAGATCCTGCTCTAATTTGGCTCTGCTGTTATTATTGAGAAGTTAGTTTTTTCTCACTCTATCTTGTGAGTAAATGGCAGCCAAACTATTGGCAGTCTAGCTCACAACCACCAGCCTGGTTCAATTCAGGTGCAGTTTGTGCAGGCCTTTTGTCCATGATTCTGTGGCCATGCTGGCAAGAAGGGCTGAGTCCAGAGAGTAGCTTTGATGAGGGATAGGCTGGGAGGAGTGCTAAACAGCATTAATATGTACAGAGGGACCGATGTAGTGACTGGAAAGTGTTACTTCTTACTGTAGTCCAGAAATTACTTTGCTGTGGAACAAATCATTTTGAAATCCCCTAGAAGAGTCCACCTTGTGCAAGTGATGCTGACTGGGCTGTGCAGAGGACTCAGTTGCCCACTTGCTTGAGCCATGCAGGGAATTGAGAAGTCCCTGCTGAGGGCCCTGTGTGGAGTCCATGCTGGGCCGCACAGTCCCATCTCTGCTACCTCAAGTTGCTTTTTTGTGTCAGGACATGAAAATGCCACTGCTCATTGCTTTAACGTTAGGAGGTGGCTCTCCTATTGGCTCAGATAAACTTAATGTTAGCATTCCCCAGTTTTTAGATACTGAATGACAGTCTGATTTTTCTGTTGGCCTAGTGTTCTTAGTGAGGATGTGGCTCCTCACTTAGCTTGAACATGTGAAATACTAAGCAAATTTTCATGAACGTATCGAGGAGGAAAATCACCTTAGCCACAGACAGTCTGTAAACTTTATCTCCTACAGTCAGTGGTCATCCTTAGGAAAGCTTATACTTCAGGTTAACAGGTGGTCCAATTCTTTTCCTGCCAGAATAGTGAGATTTTTCATTTCAGCAACAGATGCAGGGATCAGGCCTAGAAGCTTTTGAACCAAGAGTCTGGAGAAAATTATCTTTCAGACCCTTTCATAATTTTATAGGTGCCCTCTGTTTGCTTGCCTCATTTTGATACTGAGTTATCTGTCTAAAAACCAATCTTGCAAAAGACCCTTCTGAAGCTCATCCTGCCGGAGGGTGACTGTTTCTTCAGCAGTGCAGAGCCCTCTCACCACAAGGGAGAAGGGTTGTGTACTGAAGTTATTTGCCTCTCATCACCTTGCAGCACTTCACCTAATATGCTTGATCTTGCAAATATGTCAGATCTGCGGCTGTTTGCAGAATTAGTCATGCCATTTGCCCTGACAACAACAGAAACAGTGTATGCAGGTGCAGGTGTGCATCTGTAAGTGCACATATATATACATATACACACATGTTTAGACTTAACTATCACCCATTAGAAGACAAGACAATTTACTATTTCCTGCTTAGCATGGAACTTTAAAGGATGCATATGGACTATAAATGTGTATATATGCATGCACCTATACACATGCACACAAACATTCCTGTTACCTAAAGTGCATTAAAAAAGCAAGACATTCTGGTTAGTTGTTTTTATTATGGAACAACTCAAAAATGTGTAGATAGCATATGTGTTAGTGTATCACTTTCTGTATTTCAGAAGAGAGCAGCCCACAGACATGCAATCCAAAGTTGACTGGTATTTTTAAGCTGAAATTAGATTCATTGCTTTGATTATTCTATTGTGGGCCCCAAGTTATATTTTAGTGTCCTTCACCCTCTTCTCCTTTATTATTTATAACCCACGCTCTTTGAGCAATGACCAGGACTAATCTGTAACCTTCTGTCCTTCTGCCTGATTCGTTCTCTTTTGAAACACAAAGATTGAAGCAAATATTCTCAGACTCTGTTAAAATATAAATAGATAGATATTTTTTCCCATATTTCTCATACTAAAATAAAGCTTAATGGAGGTTTTGCTTTTCTAATTCAGTCTCAGTGGACCTACTTCAAAAGAAAAAAGCAAAGGACCGGGAAGTATATATTTGATATTCATTGTATAGTAATATATCAACCTCACATGCACTCGTAGGTATTTTATAGGCATTCACCAAATGGCTTGTGTGGCCATCTTGATTGTTAGATTAATGCATCTGGGTTTTGTAGGCTTTTTCCCCCAGTGTTTTTTTGTTTGCTCTGCAATGTTAGCTGCATCTAAATAAATAAATTAAATAGCAGTTCATTTGTGCTCCTCTGCATCACAAAGAAGTGGGGCATAAAACAGCATTAGTGGTGAATCCCCTGAGGACCAAAGAACCTCACAGGAGGCTGGTCCTCTGAATGGTCTCTGTCACTCCCTAGCAGCTAATGACTGAAACAGGATCCATTGCCACTGGGAGCTTTTAATTTCCTTATATTGTACAGAGTGCTCTGATCCAATGCAAAGTGACAGCTACCATTTCAGTACAGCTCATTAACAGCTTTTGCAAAAGCCAGCATGCACCATGTCTTCATGTAGGCTGTATACCCATGTATGCTGCGTACATGCAAGCTAGATTCAGCCCATGGAGAAGTTACTTTTTAACATAGGTACAGGCATGGAAAAATACAGAGTCTCTTATACCTGGTGAAAACAGGCATTATACTTAAACTTCTTTTGGGCCAAAATGATTCATGTTCATACTTAAGAATAAATGGAGAAAACTCAAGCATTTATTTATTTGGTGAAAGACCAGTGATAATGTATTGGAGGGAAGGGAGAACAAAAAAGCAACAATTTCTAGGAAATTTAGGAAATGTCAGGATTAGTTGTTGGAGGAAGAGAATTCAAGAAAGTAGTTGAAAAATTAAGGGAGAATACTCAGCTTCTCTAAGGCACATGGAAGCTAAAGGGACATGATTATATCTTTCAAGCAAAGACAACAAGCTAGATTAACTTTTGTGTGTAAGGTTGGTTTTGGGTATGTGTATTTTTGTAAGCACTAGGAAACTGCAGATAGATCTTTCACTATGAGGGGAAATTTCCTGTTATAACCTTTTTCTTTTCTTTCTTTCTTTCTTTCTTTCTTTCTTTCTTTCTTTCTTTCTTTCTTTCTTTCTTTCTTTCTTTCTTTCTTTCTTTCTTTCTTTCTTTCTTTTTTCTTTCTTTTTTTTTTTTTTGTTAGAAAAACAGATCCACTAAAAACAAGGAAAGAGAATGGATTTTTGTTTTCCAAAGGGACTATTTTTGTTGAATAGTAGAATAGCACAATGAGTCTATGAGATTACCAAGGTGCTCTTCATCCTTCACCCTTAAGAAGCAAGAACTGCTCAACTGTGGCCTAGTAATCCCCACAAATTGATGAGTACTGGAAGAATAACCCAAATCAGAAGCAACATTGATGTTTGGACTATTATGAGTTTATGGGAACATATCCCTGGTGTTTCTGTATTAGCATCTTGGATCCAAGTGTATCAGAGTTGGACCAAAGTCTGGAACAAAAGCGCATAGTTATAGTAGAATCCTCAGACCTTGTTGAATAATTTATAATGATACAGATTTTTATCAACCCTTTTTCAGCTTTGTGAAACTGAAGGTATTCAGTGTCTTCAGTGATCATGAAGAAGAGGCTATTTCAGAACAGAAACTGTAAAAGATTCTGTGGACGTTTGCAGAAGGTGGCATTTACAGTTGCAGAATGAGATGTTTGGAAAGTCCAATAGGACCTTCCAAATTAAGTATAGGGTCCTGATTCTGAAAGATGTAAAACCCAAGAGACAAAGCTAGGGGTGTGCCTTGCTGAGGAAAGACAGCAGAGGTACTAAAAGTGATCATTTCAGTTCTTTCTCTAGTCTCGTTTCTGACTGTTTGTGAGATTATTTGGAGTCTAATTGCTGTGAGTTTTGAATAGTGCTTGAAATAATTAGCATCAGGTATGGATAAAGTTGTCAGAAAACTGTGCTATAGTTACGTTTAGGGTTTACAAACTTAATGCGAGTTAATGAAAAACTGTAAGTCATGACAGAATGATCTTAAGGTGGAAGCTTCTATTTTGATTATTTTTTTTTTTTTTATATGAGAAAAGTGCAAACTGTGGGTATGTTGGGTAGATGAACTGAAACAATGTGACTGAAAAGTTAGCAGTATCATGCGAGATAACGTGTAGTGAGAAGAATCATAGAATCAGAATTAAAGAATCTTCAAGTTTGAAAAGACCGCTAAGAACATCTAGTCCAAACATCAACCCATCACCACCATGCTCACTAAGCCATGTCCCTAAAAGAAGTAGTGATGCTCTCTAATATCCTACAGGACTTGTCACAGGTAGAGCAACAAACATAGAATCTCATGGTTTTAGGGCAGTACACAATGGAATCACTGAGGAAGTAGAGCATTATGGACAGTAAACCACTCAGGATGGTGAATTTATGTTTTAGAGTCCCTAAAAAAGTGTTGGTTTATTGCAAATATCAACAAATATTTTAACATTTTTTACAAGTAAAACAACATTAAAAAAAAAAAAAGTAAAATACTTTGCTTCAGCTTCATAATCTATTGCTTCTATCTACAGTTTTCATTTAACACACTCATCATTCCTCACTGACTTTTCTATCTCTATGAAACATGTCATCATGTAATAATACATATTCAATAAATAATGGAAATGAAGCTTAATTTCTGAAGCAAAATTAGACATAAGTACATGACAATATGCTCAGGGAAACAAGATTATGTATAATTATAATTATGTTCACCTGATGAACACAGAAAAGATATTTGTAAGTTTAATGGATGTATGTCTGTGTGTCATGAAAAATATATTTTTTTAATATTTAAATATTGCTGCATCCAGTAGACCAAAGGCATGGTGGATGCACTTTGAGGGGACATATCTTAGTAAAAGCTTCTCTTCCTGATGGTGGTAAGCTGCAAGTGCAAGCTCATAGACTTGGATTATATTTTGTGACAAGATTGAATATTTTGTACTGATAAAAATGATTGCACTAATACAAAGTTCACTCTGAGAGCAGCAAAAAGATGAGTAGCAGAGTGACTGAACACTAGCTGGGGTGGCTGAATTACCAAGCTCCACAGCAGGAAGCATTGTCCCTGGATAACAACTTGACACTAAGGACTTGGCAGGACTCCCTGCATGGAGAAAATCTCCTTCTTGCTGGCTCTAACCCTTGCCAGGGAGCTGCTGCCTGCTAATTGCAGGGTGCCTTGGGGCTGGTCTGCATGTGGGGTGCACACGCTCCACTTGCAGGGCAGCTTTAAAAAGTCTCTGCAGTTAAAATAGTGCAAAGGGACAAATTAACCCTTTGTGTGGAGATAATTCAGCCTTATTCACCCATCAGTAAAAGAGAAGAATGTAAAGTAAATTCAAACAAGCCAGTTACGAGAGTTATAGTTACTTAGAATTAAATTTGTATACAGAAAGACTTTTCTAAGAACAGTTACTATGTCATGTACTCCCAGATCACCACATTGATTCAATTAGGCATATTTCTAGTATATCCTGAGTCATATTTTCTCTCCGTTTGATTGTAAAAATTCAGTTTTATGTGACTACACTGTGTTTACTGCAAGAAGGTTATGCTCAAGAAAGCTCCCAGCCACGTGTCCTACAGCACTGGCTGAATGCATATGTAATCAAAATACTGCAGCTCTAAATCGCATGTTACATTGCTGGTGACATTCAAAAATTTCTAAAACAGATGTCTCAAATTAATTGAAATTATGGGCTAATAGTACTTAATGGGGCTTAGAAAATATTATTTTCACCTCTGACTTCTCTGTAAGGGGGAAAAAACAGCTAACTGCTAAGGATCTATTGAAGATCCTATGCCTTTTCTTTTGTGTGTTCTTTTGCCGTAAGTACAATGGTAGTTTTTTAAGTGGAAATGTTGCATGTGTGAATTAAATTGCAGAGTAAGATGCTGTTTGTGGATGTGCATGAAGAGTGCAAATGATGACGACAGATGAATCTGGCCTTAGTTGCTGAAACTGGGGTGTTTTACTCATTTAGTTGTGGGATAATGTGTGGCTACAATTTCAGAAATACAGAGTGGCTGTGTACTTATAAGAAAATGTTCCTAATACAGGCACTGTTTTGGTTCACATGAACAGGGTGTGTTAACAGCTGAATAATTTCAGGAAAATAAACTCCTAAAACCGTGACTATAACATTTGAGGATTTTTTTTCTTTGTAATTTGTTGCTGCTTGGATTTTGTGGCTCCATTGTTCTTGTATTCACATTTCTATTCTCTAAACACGTTAAGCTGAATTTTTCTTGTTTTTTGGAAGGAGGAGAAAAAACTCATCATCTGTATTAACTTGACTCGTACAGCAAGACCTATAGAAAACCATCACATGCTGTTAAGTGTTGGTGAAGCAAGGTGACTGTCAGGACAATATGTGGTCACTAGGCTGAGGCCCCTGCAAAAAAAACAGCAGATAGTTTGATTTCTTCTTTGCTATTGGGAATATATATTTTAAGGTTAATAAAGGAACAGACTTTGCTACTCCTCAAAAAATGCAGGTGTCTGGTGATGAACTCTGTATCCATACAGCTGCATTTCCGTTTAGAGTTAGTGTCAGGAGAATTGTGTTATGGAGACAATGTGAGCTTTGGAGAGGGATGATGGCAGGATGGCTCTAAGGATGGATATGCCTCTGCTGAGCTCAGTACTCCCAGAACATAGTGAGTGGTGAAGAGCTGTCCTGCTTTACTTTATTATGATGTAAGAATGGTGTATTGAGGCTAGTATTTATCTTGCTTTTTTGTGCTTGTTTTTCTAAAGGCAAACTTAGTTGGTCTTACAGGTCCAAATGTTTCCTTGAGCTTCCCACTCTTTGCTGGAGGACCAGGGGGAAGCAAAGGAGTGTGTCTGGGGCTGGTTTATTCTAGCTGCAAGAAAGAGGAAATGGTATTTAAAAAAACATTTAATTAAATGACAACACTTGGGATTTCATTTAGTTCACATTACAGGAGGAATTTAGACTTCCACTGCTACCACCTGCTGCCAGGCTGAGCTGCGAGCATTGTTGCTGTCTCTCAACGATGCAGGTGAACTTACTGCTGAACCACTTTCACAGTCCAGAAAGCATGACATTCCTTGTTACCAGTGGGAGGAAAGGCTAATTGAGAAGTGTGTATAAAAGCTGTAATGAGTAGCATTTACATGTATTGATTAGAAGTAGGGCCACCGTCTCTCATTTATCACCACCAGCAGCTGTGAAATTTTCCCCACGTCGATTGGCACGGCTCATATTCCCGCTCCTCTGGTTCTTTATTGCTTTTCTCCCCCCGCCCGCCCTGGACCAGAGTGCTGATCCACCAGCTGGAATGGGCTGGTAATTACTCCAGCTTCTCCACCAGCTGCCACAATTGCCAAACCGCTGGAGTGAAAAATTCCATCCCGCATTTCCGATTTTTTACATTACCACTGCATAATCATATTTGACGAATAATTAACCTGGGTTAATACTTCAGGGAGCCATTTGCAAGTAAATTGATAAGCTGAGTGCTGTAAAGGCACATGAGGGCTCAAGGCTTTAGGAAGCTATGCCCTGCCTGTTCTGTTTTAATACATGCACACTCCCGACCATCTTAATTAAGGGTGGACTGTGGTCACTGTCCTCCGTCCTTCTTAAAAAGAGTGTGGCCTGGGAGGAGGGAGAGGATGGGAAATAAACTCAAACTCTCTGCTGTGTTTCACTTATGGGCATGGATAAGTGTGCTTTTCCTCTCATAGGTTTTGAAACAAATGCTGTGAGATGAAACTTGTTAGGAGTGAAATCAATGGCAATTTTCCCTGCAAACTTAGTGGAGCTGGATTCAGATTGGGTTGGAAAGCCAATTTCCCCACCTTTAGTAATGACATGCAGGTCAATGAGAGAGCAAAGTTGAGTCCTTTTGGGAATGTATATATTTGTATATATATTTTTTTCAATTACGGCGTCTGCACTGTTTCAAATGCATACCTTTGCTTTGGGGTTGATCCTGGATTTCTGAGATAAGTGGAAAACCTCCTTGGGAGACTTCAGAGGTTTATAAATCCACTCTTTCTTTGGCTTCAAATTTTAGAGTTTTGGTGTGTATCTTACTCGGAGCAAGACTGCACCATATAGGTAACTTTTGTCAGTTTTTCATATTCTTTTTTCTTTATTTAATTTTTTTGTTAAAATTTTCAGTTTATCCTTTGCTTTTATATAAGCTAGTATTTATTTTCCTCTTTTGTTTGTTTGTTTTTTGTGAATGTTTTATAGTTATATATTAAGGAATAAGCTTATCATATGTGAATCAACTACAATTTCATAACGTACTTATAGGGATCCTGTAAAAAGTAAAAGTTAGTAGCTTTTTCCCCCCAGATGTGAGATTGTTCAAATGACAAGTGCCACAGGTGCTCTTTCTGCTCCAAACCTGACATATATACTTGCAACATAGGCGCTTTGGTAAAATGTTGCTTGATAACTCAGGGAGAGCAAAATAAACAAGCCTTCTTTCTTTAGAAAGACATGTAAAATTTGTTGTATTTCATCACCAGCTTTCTTAATTGTTGTTCTGATTCAAAAAGTCAGGCACTGAAGTGATATAAAGGGAAGGAAAGGTGGCCCAGAGAACTTCTGTTGTGTTTTTCTTGTCTAGCATTATCATCATTCAGGCAGTACTTGCTCCTCAAGGTAGATTGTAAATGCCATAGTAATATTCTGCAGTATGGCTTTGGGCAGAACAAGAAGCAAGAATTAAATAAAACATGTATTATTATAAATCTTATAATTACCTGAGCTTGGTTGCTTGTTTGTTGGGTTTTCTTGTTGTTGTTGTTACTGTTTGTTTTCTTATTTGTGTTTTTGTTTGGTTGAATGGTTGAGTTTTTCTCTGCTGTATAATAATATTTCTTAGATTCACAGAAGAACCTCATAAGTAATATTAAAATATACTTTTGTTCATGAGGAAAAATGTCAAAAGATGTTGTCTAAATGATCTGAAAAGACAAAGAATTGGTCATCCAGTAATTCTATAAAAACTATATGATTTGTTAACTCCTCAAGACTTCCAGCCTAACTCCTAAATTTTGGGTATATCTGGTTTGACAGTTTCAGTGGTAGCCATGTAAATCAGGAGAACAGCTAATGGATTGGTGTATCATGTACTTGCACTTGCCAACAGCCCCAAGCTGGTGGCAGTCCAAATGCTACCAAGGTGCATTGCTAGTGGGGTTGGGTAGCAGCTGCCCACCCAGCCAAGGAGTATGCTCCCCAGCCCAGCTGCTAGCTGCTTTTATCTCCATCTTCAAATGTCTGTGTGCACTCCTCAAGATGTCTCATCTGTTGTACCCTAGGAATTCCTCAGGAGCTTGTGCAAGGGCTCCTGGAAGCTACAAGAGTCATTCACATTATTTCATCTCTTAATGTCAAGAAAATCTATCAGAAGATGGTTAAATAAAACATTGCATGTTAGGGTATGAGAGATCAAAGTGGCTTTATTCACTGAACTGACTTAGGAGTGACATGCAGATGAGATTATTTCAAGTTAGGTAAATTTTCTAAGGTCCTGAGAAGAGCCAGACTTTCTGGTAAGCTGAGTGCAGGAGTGAATTTGAGTAGGTCGCCATGAAATTTTAAGCCTGGTACCTGAAGATGACATCATGTTTCTTGAAGGCAGCAAAATTTATTTAAGAAGTCTAGGCCCCAGTCACATCAAATATCTTTTTACTATGTCATCTACTTTAAATAAGAGGCTCTTAGTAAAAGAGGCTAAAGTTAAATTTTGCCTTGTTTTATGTGTACTGGTTTACTCTATTGCTAGTGAGGATTTCTGGGCTGTGTCTGTCATATGAAATCTCTCAGATTTTGGAAAATCCAAGGAGGAAGAAAACCACTTAAAAATACTGTAATTATGTGATTTCCAGTGTTTTTTTTTTTGTTGTTGTTGTTTGTTTGTTTGTTTGTTTTTTCCTGTAAATAGTCTAATAGATATTTTTGTAAAATATCTTAATTGTGCAATAACAGAGGTTGCCAAATCCTGAATTTCTTCTTTAAGCTGAGAGCTATCTGCATTGAGGCAGACATAGAGCCCTCTCCAAACCCATGACGAGTATTTGGTGCAGGAGGTTTCCATAGCAAATGAGATACCATTAAGTCATTGCTGGTCAAAACTCTTATTGAACACCAGGTGAGTTTGTCTGAGCAAGCAGAGCTAGACTCTAAAACAGGAGCTTCAGGATGTAGCTCATTCACAGTAAATACAAAAGGAATTAGCCTTTTCAGTTTGCTTTCCTCCATCGTGCAGCTTCCTGGGTCTGCTTTATTATTTTCATGCAGCCAAATTGCTGTCCATCTTTTTGTCTGCTCAGCTGTTTCTGTGATCATTCCCTTTAAAACCCAAGTAAGATTTCTTGGGATGGCCTGGTGATCAGGGAAATAAATAAATAAGAATACAAATACTGCTATTGTGTTGAATTTCTCTGGCATGGCAGCAGTCTGGCTTTTATTTATATTTATTTATTTTTAAGTAAGGCTTCTGCGTATGCTGGACAGAAAGTCAGCGCTAGGCATTTGTCACTGTGTGAGGTAATGCAGGGGAAAGCAGTTCCTTTCAAAGCTCAACTGTAGCACTAAGTGAAATCAATGGCCAAACAATCTAACACAATTGGTCACATATTGATAGAATTAAACACCGCTGTTAACGTGACTTGTCATTGATCTGACAAAAACAGAGTCCGGGGTAAAAGTCGCCTGAAGCCTTTAGACTCTGTGTTTATGTAGCAAAGGTTGGGAAATTATTCGCTCCATCTGCTTCTAACATAATTTTTTTTATTTTTGCTGACAATACTCCTCATTCCAGAAATCACCAGCAGAGCTTTAACCTCTTCATTGTAAGAAACATGTGAGTGTACAGCCATCCCCTCCACAGGGTAAATCCTGGTTTGGGGCACTGGCTTTCTTCAGTGTGCCAGTGCAATAAAGAAGAAGTGTTCTTCCAATGCTGTGAGCCTGGTCAGCATATGGATGTGGTCCAGATCAGCCACAGGTGGCTTTTACTAGCGAGTAAGCACAAAGTGTGCAATACAGAGTGCTATTGACTTTCAAGCATGGAAATGTATCAGGAAAGTAGAATGAGGGCAATGCCTTCTGGTGCATAGCATAGCTGGCCTATGTAGGGTATTGCCTGCTGTCATGTGGTGGCTGTGGTTCAGAGGGGAAAAATACCAATAAAGACAGCAATTAAGAGGTTTTCTGCTAATATCCCTTGAAAATAGTCTGCATTTCAGGAATCATTTTTATTGAGTTCTAGCTTTCCATCCGTAGTTTAGCTGTTGGCCTTTCGTTGTTGTGTCAGAATTGCAAAGATTTTACATTATGAAATCCTCAGCTAGCTGGAATGATTGCCCTACGTGCTGGAAACAAGCACCTTACAATTGCCTGAAATATCTGAGCAAATTGCTCCAGAATGTTTGCAGTGGAGACTTGTCCTCAGTGGTGTGGAGCTGTCTGATCTGACCTACGAACTGTGCTTTACTTTTAGGCTGATTGCAAGCCTGATAATATTTTCTAAAGTATCATCATCAGAGGGAGGAACTCAGGTCTGCGAAAGGCATAGCTCACTGCTCACTTGCGGTCACAACACAGCCACCCCGTTTCTGCAGCATTCATGGTGTCATGACAGGTATTTTTACCTGCTCTGCAAGCAGTCATTTCTCTCCCTTGCTCCTCCAGATTTTGCCTCTTGTATATCTGTTTGGTTTGCTGGAGTCTTTGTGGTGTGTTGGAGATTGGAGCTACCTGACACCTTGATGGTGGTGAGGCAGGCAGACTTGGTGAGAAGCGTTTCTGGGAGGACAGGGCACAGTGATAGTGTCACCAGCAAAAGGTTTCCGTACACCTTGTTTTATTGGGAGAGCAAGGAGGAGTTGTGTTTGATGTTTGTTTACTTTTTCTGCAATTCTATGGTTGTATAGTAAAAGCTTTCCACCCAAGTTGGGTGTAGATATTGCGGGTGGATTGTTGCTGCCTGTGGCAGCCACCGTGGCGAGATTTGCTGTGCTGTATGCAGCCTGGGGACTCTGAGGCAAGCTATCGCACCTCCACAGTGTCTTGCTTTAATTCATAGGCCTGGAGAAGATGTGAGGAGGGAGCAAAGAAGGAAAAACTTCAGCATACACAGTAACCTAGTCACATGGGGGAGAGTCAGAAAAGAGTTAATGCTGCTTACTTGCACTTCTGGCAACATTACAGAGGCAGACAGGTTTCTTCAGAGTGGAATATGAGTTTTTCCAAGATTATTAGAAGAAAGACATTCCCCCAGTAGGGAAGGAGCAAAAATACCTCTGCACAATAATTGCACTCTCACAGTGTGAAGCGCTGTGGGACACTGTGACAGAGCTGATCCACCTTCTCCACACCTTTGTCATGACACGAGTTTATCAATGTAATCAGGTGTATGCACCTGAACTGGAAATGTGAAATGCTTGGAAAACATTACCCTATGCTGCAGCCTAAAGCTAATTGCCCATCATGACAATTCCCTGCAGGCTCATATGTCTGAAGCCTCAGTATGAGCACTAAAAGCTCATTTCAAGGGTTAAAGAACCCTAGCGACAGCTGGGATGTCAGGAGGGAGATGTAATTGCATAACACAACTGGCAACCTGTATGACTTGGGAAACAACCAGAACACAGCTGCTGCATCTTCAAAGAGATAGCAGCGGCCAGTGCTTTGAACTCCATCAGGAAGGATCACCCCACCCAGAGGGCAGCAATGTGACATACCTTACTTGTACAAGTGCATCTTTCACCCTTCCCATCACAGATGTGCCCCCTTCTCTCTTACTAAAGCGATCCAAAAGTCCTACAGCAGGACAGTGGTTTTGTACAATGTTCTGATGCGGAATAAAAAGTGTGTAAATGCCAAACACAGTGCTGCAGTACTTACCTATGATACCAACAGAAAGCATGTACACAAAGGCTTTGTGTTGTCTTTCTACTCAGTGCTTAGAGTACCTTTCATGTAAGTTCTTCAGCAGTTGGGCTTGAGTGATTTGAATAATTACAGCACCTTTAAAATCTGTTAAAGCAAGAATAAATTATGAGATGAATTTCAGATTCGTCAGAGTGGATCCACACCTGAATAGTGCCTGTAGTTTCAGAGAGTCTGCTTTCACTGAGAGTAAGGAATTCAAGACCAGTTCGTAAGATGTAGTGTTGCAGGTATTTCTGGTAAGAAGCTTTCTTACCATGAGAAATTAAGACAGCCCAATTTAGGGTGAGTAGACTACTCAGGTATCTCCTTGTATCCATTTCTTGCTGCATTATTAGAGAAAACTCAGAATCCCTTCTCTTATTTTGTCAGTCAATGCAAGTAAAAAGACATAGAAAAATAAAAGGCTCTTCATGTTTACTTGATGGTCCTTTGCCTTTTGGAAAGTTGAAATTAAGGAATTTAGTTACGTTTTAACTTCTAGGATCCAAAGCACCAAAGGTTTTATATGTTTATTTACTTTAAATACAAAATCCCCAAATCTCTTTCTTAAAAATATAAGCCTATATTTGCAGCATTTCCCTTTGCATTTTTTAATGATCAGCAAGCAGCATTTCTGTCCAAAGACTGCTCAAAACTTGTGTCAATCAACTTTTTCTATGCTTCACAGGATGCAGGAGCAGTAGCACACTTAGCCCTGAATTTGTTCCTATTTACTAGAATAATGGTACTGAATTTTAAATGAGGAGCTAGTTTAAAAAGTACATTTAACCTTCACATTAATATTATGTGATCACTTTCATTACTGTGTTCACAGAGAATTTGAACTAAATGTCTTATTTGCTCTTAGAATCATGTATTGTAGTCACTGGAGACATTTTAAACAGCGCAGCCAGCTGAGTAAGGTTTCCATGCTATCTTTATCTCTCTGCCCATGAAGTGTTTAGTTCTTATTATGGCTTACTTATGCAGCCTCGGATTGAGTTTTCCTCCCTTAACGTAGACAATTGGCTGATCAAGGACAACTCTTTAAGCAGGGTTGAGAGATCTATAATAAATTATCAAAGACCTGTGAAACCAGCTTCATAATAAATTATCCCAAGTCCCATCCAGTCCCTTGCATGGCAATTGGAATTCATGGGAGCCTGGCCTGACATGTCTCAGGAGAAAGTCTTAATCCTTCAAGTGAAAGCCTGAAAAACTTGAGATGACAGAGTGTATAAGATAAAGCCATGATGATCTGCCAAGACTACTTTAGAAATTTTGTGCTTAATGGCCTCAGCTGTATTTCTCACTTGTATTGTTCTTCCTCCAATGGATCTTTAACTCTATTGACATGGTGAAATATAGACGGGTTGATAGGACAGGTGAACTTTTAATCATCTATGTGCCACACTTCTCTTGCAGTGAATACCATGGGTTCTTGACTTCAGAAATATTTTTGTGTGCCCATACCTTAGTGACATGAGCAATTTCAGTAACAAGAGCAGAAACCACAGTGCCCATGGCAGTGTGGGTTTCATATGGGCAAGGAAGAGAGAAATTGCAGCTACCTGTGTCATGTGAGGTGAGAGCAATTGTAATGGGGGCTGCTGCCCCCTTACCACCCTCCAATTTCTCCATCAGCCATATCAATTCCAGGATAAAAGAAAACCCATGTAAAAGTGCCTGCAGAGCTAGAGCTGGCAGCTATTCAGCACTCATTTTGTTGCAGTTGTTTTTTTGATTCTCAAGTGTCTTTGGATCGAGCTGAACTGAACAAGGCTCAGAGGGATCCATAAAATCCTCTGTAAAAAAAATCATAAAATATCTTTTCTCTACATAAAATTGTAATGATATTGAAGTGTTCCCAATTGAGACTTCTTAGTATAGAAAACGTGTTGCTTTGGGAAGCCAAGACCTTCAGTTTTAGGATAACACCCTTAGAGTTTTTTCTACAAAGGTGTTATGAAAGCTTCTCAATTCAGACCTACTATTAGAGAAAGATACTCCACTCCTTGTATGCTTAGTTAATTTAACTTTTAGTGGAAGTTTAGAAAATGACAAAGGGGAAAATGTTACTGTAGCAGAGAGATTGGAATCATTGAATCAGTCAGCTAATCAGAGGGAATAAGGGTTACAGAAAATCAACGTAAGGTGTGTTAATGAGATGCTTGTATGAAACACAGCAAGATCTGAATGATAAATATATGTCATACCTTGAATATCATACAGGCATAACGTCCACCTAGATTTTATAGTTCTATATTATTTACATTACAATGCTTACTAAAAATCTGAGAATTTTGTATTATTTTCCAGTGTGTTTATAAATCTAAAACACTGCACAGCTAGTAAAGGAAGAGAAGAAAGTATGTATCATGATGATTATAATAAACAGTGGAGCAATGGAAGCAAACATATAAACACCTGTTAGCAGATGTATGTATTGTAAAAGGTGTCTGTGGGACACAGATGTCACTTTATGTAGGAATGGCAGCAGCTTTGTCTCCACACATGGCATAAAGAGTGAATTCATGTCCTGCATAAGGATATTTTGATGTATGCCCAGAAGCCAGCCTGTTCAGTGATTAATATTAGTGCTGTTCTTCCCTTTGATGGAAACCCCTCTGGTGGGGAAGGCTACCAGTATTGTCAGGTTATTAATGTTGCTGGCAGAGTAACTGCTGCCAAAGTTGCAGTGTTTAACCCAATGAGTAACCACAGTATGCTGTTCCTCCAAAAGGATGTTCACAGCCTTGTGAAATACAGTTCCATGCAGTTCCTTCAGGACCTACCACTGTCATCAGAGAGCAGAGCTCAGGGTTGCCCCTTTACTCCCCTTGTGAAGAGCTGTTAGGCCTCCATGAGCCTCACCTCGGTCTCCTCATGCACCTTGCCCTCCAGATTCTTCCCCGTCTTCATAGCCATCCTTTGGATGCTCTCTCACAGTTTCATGTCCTTATATTGTGGCACCCAAACTGCATTCAGTGCTTGAGGTGAGGCTGCACAGCACAAAGCACAGCAAGACACTGAGAGAAGGAGTCTTCCCTTGCTGGGCTGGCAGCATGGGCCTGATACACGATCCATGGGTACTGTTGGCCCTTTGGGCTGCCTGGGCACACTGCTGACTCAGATTTAATTTGCTGTCAGCCAGAACTGCAAGATCCCCTTCTGTGGGGCCTCTCTCCAGCCTCTTATCCCCCAGTTTGTACATATATCCACAGCTACCCCAACTCAGGTCAAGAATCCAATACTTGCTCTTGAATGGGGATGATGCTGGTTCTCCTGTTTTATTATTGTTTGAACCATGCCTGGCCTTGTGAGACACCATGACTATTGCAAATGGCTTCTTTCAGCTGTTACTGGTAGCTAGACCTGGATGTCATGTACACTACAGCCCAGAGCTACCTGATTGCTGCTGACTGCCAGCTATAACAGGGACCAGGTCCTGTAGAGCACTCCCCAAGGGACACCCAGCGAGAAGGCACCTTTTTTTCTTTATTGCAGTCTTGTGCTCAGTCCCATACCTGTCATAGTGTCACAAGGATGTGACAAGCTTTGTGAAGAAGAAGGTAACCAAGACACCTCTTGATAGCCAGCAGACAGAGTTTGCTTTGGTTAAGTGAAAGAAATGTAAAAAAATAAACCTATGATGTGGTGTGCCCAGTGACTAGGATGGCTGTTACAACTGAATGTGTTACTTTAGGGCATGAGTCCTGCACTGACACAGAATTCAAGACTCTGAAACAGGGAGAGCAATTCTTTAAGTGCTGGTGCTGGGCTCAGGAGGACTAAAGGTTTCTGGAGGTGACCTAGACCCAGGAGTCCCATGTCACTAAAATGCCAAGGCTTTGTGGCTGGCTCTTCTCCCACTTGTGGGAAAGAAATTGAACTATTTCAGTAAAGCAAGATGGAGAGGAATGTGCACCTTAGAGAATAAGGGTACAATGTTGTAGGGCGTTAACTTGGGAAATGAGAGAATTTATTGTGTCCCTGAATTGGATCTTAGTGCTCCCAGCCTCAGTCCAATGCATAATCTGTCAGCATACTGCCTGCTTTTTGGAAGTCTGGTGGGTTTCTTTCCCCGTTTCTGGTTTTGATCTGGAATTTTGTTCAGGATGTTAGAAACCAATATTTTATTATATATTATAACCTTTCTCTACTGATAATGGAATTTTGATGAAATTCATCTCTTTGTAGATACTTTTTTTTTTTTTAAATAAAAACAAAACAGTATAGAATCATAAATTTTCTCCTAGAAAAATTAAATGGCATAAGAGGATGACACTTTTTCACTCTCTTTTTAATAGGTAAATGATTGTATATTCTTAGCCCACACCTTTTTGTCATCTTCAGGGAGGCTGGCTATTGTATTAGTAATTTGTAATACCAGTTCTGACACAGCAGATTTCATGGCACTAGGTGCTGTACAGATACAGAATAAAGAGATGAAGCTATTTCCAAAGCTGCAGCATTCCTGAAGGAAAAGCAAGAAAGCAAGAAAAAGGAAGGAAGGAAGGAAGGAAGGAAGGAAGGAAGGAAGGAAGGAAGGAAGGAAGGAAGGAAGGAAGGAAGGAAGGAAGGAAGGAAGGAAGGAAGGAAGGAAGGAAGGAAGGAAGGAAGGAAGGAAGGAAGGAAGGAAGGAAGGAAGGAAGGAAAGAAACTTATCAATTTAGGGAGTACTAAAAATGAAATAGTGAAAAGTGCCTTGGAGGCTGTTCTTGGCAGGTACTAATTAAGCCCAAGATATGCCAAAGTGTTCCAAGTTTTCACAACCACAGTGTAACTCAGTTGCTGGCAGGACTGAATCATACACTGTGAAGAAACCATGCCACTGATGAGCATGAGGCTTGTTGTTAAAGCCTTTTCTTCATTTTGTTTTTCTTAGAGGATGGAAAAGAGCAGGGTATACAACAATTAGAAACACAGCATTTATTTTGCAAACACAGAAAAGCAAACAAAATAGAAATAGCAAGACATTTATGTACATGAGAAAAATTACATCAATACTTCAGCCATACATCAGCTTATGAATACTGTATTGATCTGTTTTTCTTCCAGCACCAAGACAAGATTAGTGCTACATGCATGGAGCTTTCTTAGCTATTGGATGCAAGGTTTAGCGGTTGGAGCGTGGGGACTGGTAGTCAAGAAACCCCAAATATTATGTCTACTTTGGACAAAGTGTTTCTGGCTTTCTTTTCTTACTTTCCCTACCTGTTCATGTGACAGGAGGTACTTCATACTCACCTTTCTTACAGGTCTGATGTCAAAAATCTACTGGACAATTCCAGTGATTTTTAAATGCAGTATATGCAGAAATGCTTTTTCCTGTTACTCTGGTCCATGAATGCTCCTTTCACATTGTTGCACTTAATTCTTTGTGGCATTTGTATTGTCATGGCAGCCAGATGTCTAACTCAAGTGTTTTGCCAGACACCGTGTAAGCATGCCACAGGAGATGGTCCTAGTGTTTCTGGTATCCTTCTCTGCCCTTCACATCAGGGCTGGCTCAACACTTGCAAGGGTTCCCTCTAGCATCCTTACACCTGCTCATGGCAGAGGCAGCCCTGCCAAATATTGTGCCTTCCTCTCCAGAGCTTGCCACGTGTCTCTGTATCTTGGGGACACGAGTGTCTTCTGGTGTGCTATCTTATTGAAGATAGGAATGGAAATAATAATAATAAAATGAATCAACTCCATAGGAAAATGGAATTTCCTCAGGTATCAAGTAGTGGTCTGTGAATCCTTCCTCTTTCCTTGTGTTTTTTTTTTCTTTTGTGTGAAGAGAGAGAAAGTAGGAAGAGAGAGAAAGTAGGAAAAACAAGTCACGCAGCTGCACATCATGACAGTTGATAATAGTAAGCAGCTTTAGTGGCCTTCCCTGTCGAAGAACTGCCACTCTCACTGAAAATATGGGCACAGTGACTAAGAAGGAAAGAAAGGAGAACTGAGCTGGTACAAAGGAAATACAGATTGTACCACACTTAAAGAAATTTAGATCACTGTCTTCCCAAGGAAAACATTTTTATTAACCAGCTTTTCTTTACTGCTTTAAAAAGGCATAGTTTTCCTTGTCATCTCCTGACTATATTTGTGTCAAGAAAGTGTTTCTGTAGTAAAGTATGCTTCTGAGTTTATAAGGTACAGTGTTTGATATGGTTCCTACTGATGTATGTTGAAGCTTTTCTCACTAGCCTTACTAGAAACAAGTTCGTGTATGAGAGTAATGAGGAAACCCTCTTTGCTTTTATATTCTAATTTAAAATCTGTTAAGGGTCTTACGAAAACCTACATATGCTCTAATAATGAACTGCTTTTTCCTCCTAGTTGCCATTTTCAGAGACAGATCTAACAAAGATCCAGTTCTGTGCTAGTATGCGGCTAGGCAAACTCTGTTTGAAAGTTATTGTAACACAGCCCAAAGAAGTAGCTACTGAATTCCTCTGTCTTTTATGAGCTACTGGAGTCTGGCAGAATCCCAGGATAGCCTTCCACCTTAAAATCCACTTTTGTTTATTTAAAATAAAATAGTTGTGAGGAAAAGAAACATGAAGAAATCAAACAGGAAAAGAGGCTTTATACTGAGATTTTTAGCACTGCATTGCTTTTATTTAAAGCATCCTGTTGTTTCTATTTAGCAGTTCTGCTCCTAAGCTCCAAACCCAACCTATTTCAGCCACCCCTTGGGAGTCCCTTTTACTGAATTTGTGGTGAATCAGGAGGTACTTCTACCTGCCTCATGCCCCTGGAACTAGAATTTATCTGTGAGCCGAAAAGAAGTGCTTTGGCCATTCTGTATCAGGTACCCATCTGATTTTCTCCCATCAGATATACCTTCAGGGCTGACTTACCCACGTGGCTGCCTCCACCACAAGCTGGCATTCCTCAGAAGAAGTTATCTTCCAGTCTAGGCTGATTACCTATTGGTTCCGTAGCAAATAGGTCAAAGACCAGTCCAGGCTTAGGTTTGTGTACTTGCTGCCTGCAGCTGAAGATGCAATTCATCATGCCCCTAATCCACTGCAAGCTGTCTCCCGACTCACCCTGTCTCCCAGCTTGGTGAGTCCATGTTTGCTAGCAGGGTGTATCTGTTACATGCAGAGGGACACTGCAGATACTCTTCCCAAAGCTGTACCTAATACTAAATGCTAATTTTTCATTGACAAAAGTTTAGTGGATAATGCAGTGCTCTTTGACAGGAATTTCATTTCCTTATAGGCTTTCCATGCCATGGCAGGATTAAGTGAAGTGGATTTCACCTCTTTATGCCAGTGATAGATGTGATCCTCCTCTATGTGGTCAAAATATTCTTTCTCTGCACCCAGCACACGTATATTGAAAATGCATTGATTTGTGGTGCAATTCTGAAAATATTATCCCACCTCAGCTACAGCTATACTCTAGCATTAGATTTAAAGAGGCCGGAGGAAAATGCTGGATATACCAAAGGAAAAGGAGAGTTTGGCAGCTCAGACCTTTTCCTTGCTTCTCAGACTATAGACTTAGGAAAAAAAACATCAGTCACAAAACTGCAAGTACCCCCTCAATTAATTTCTAGAATCTGCTTTCACCCTGAAAATTCTTCAGGATTTTGAAGTGAATGGTTTAAAGAAAGCGAATCTGTGTTTAAAAACAATCAGTTGTGTAGTTTGAGTACTTTTACTCAGCTTTGCAACTAGGTATACAAACTGCTACAAATCACAGATGCAAAATTTTGCTTCAAGATGCAACAGTGAAGGGAACTGCTTTTAGAGAGAGATTTCTATTGCCTTCTTTATCCTTCAGAATGATGCTGGAGTATAAACTAACTCAGAGCGGGGAAAGGAGGGAAATTGTATTTCCTCTTGTGTAGGAGTCAATCTACTTTCATTTCTGCATGTAGGGTGATATGAGGATAGATTTACTTAAGGAGGGAGAGAGAGAAGATGTGGGGAAGACATCGATACACACACATGTATTAGGACAAATAGATTATTTTCAGAGCTTAATGTTTATTGAATAAAATGAAACTTGTTAGATGGACCCAGCCCAATTACAGTGGTTTGTGGCATATTCTGAAAAACCAGTATGAGCAGCAAAATAAAGTGCATCCATTTTGCATTAAGCTTCCATTAATGCTCTTGTTTTGCTTGCATTGTTTTGATTGTCACATTCATTTTGTTTTGCTTCTTGGATTGTTTTTGGTGGGCTTTTAGCTTGTGACAATGTGCAATACTTCCCTATGGTTTGATGTTTTAGCCAAGATTGAACCAGTCGTGGAGGACTGTAATTAAATTCACTTGACTGCATTTCCCCCCCTTTTTTTTCTAATTCTTTTTTAACATAGTACTGTTTTAAGGTTAGTAAGCAAATCTTCCTTTTATAAACCACTACTTCACATACAGACAAATGATCTTTGTCCAACAATCATCTTTCTCATCCATGGGAGTCTTTCTACAGGCCTTTCCAAGCCCTGTAGAAAGCCCTGTTTCTCTCATTGAGAGTCATGTGATTGAAGTGGTTTGCCAGACTGAGGCTGAGGCCATCAAAGTAGCACACCAAGGGCTAGCTGCAAATGCTCTGCTTGGTGCCTTGCATAGCTCAGCAAAACTCTGCCTTACATTCTCAAAAAGCATCAGATGATGTTGCAAAATGCTCTGCTTGACTCTAGAGTCCCCTGCCCAGAGTCAGGGCTGGTTCTTCTGCTGTTTGCACTGTGAAGGCCCGTGCTGATTGCGAGGCCACAGTGATACACACCATCGGTGTGGAATCCAAGACAGGGCCACAGGAGAACTAAACAGTCCCAGGATCTAATATCCCTAATCTTAATTTTTTTTTCACCATTTTGTAAAACTTTATAAAGATGAGATACCACAGAATGATATTTTATGAGGGCCATATGCCATTGCTGACACATGACAGTATACTATAGGAAAGAAGAAAAACAAACAAACAAACAAACAAACAAAAAAACCCAGCTTTTTCTATTGCTTCTATGATATTAAAAATTATTTGAGATTTTTCTATGTAGGATGTTTGAAGTACCTGAAAAAGGTTATCAAAACCCATCAATCAGACTTTTTCCCTCCAAAAAACTCTTTTCCTAGTCTTTAAAAAAGACGAACAACTGTGAAGTAACAGTAATAATAAAACGACTGATTTTCTTGATTTGCTGAAGGATATGAAAGCAGATAAAGATGCAGTTTTTTCTTGGTTCTGAGTTCTTTATACAAATTCACTGTTGACTTGAAGGTTTCTTGGTTCCATCATTACTTACTAGCATGTTAACTTGTGGAAGGAGAAATATTAACCTCTTTCTTTAGAGAGCAATCCTATTAATATCTGAGCATGCACTTGAGTAAAAATACTTGCTTATGTGAGTGGACTTACATGAGGAACACGTGAGTAAAGTCCCATGCTAAGTGAGAGTAAGTTGGATGAGAACTGCATAGTATCAGCTTCAGTTATTTGCAGGGACACAGTGGGAAACAGAAGCAATTTCTTTCATATTACACGTTAAAACCCATTCAGATTTCCTAGAAGAGTCTGCTTTATTTCCACTTTATTAAATGTAGTCTTGCTTATCCTCATACCAGTGGTGTGTGTGTGTTTTATGAATGTATCTTTCTTTATTTATTGTAATATGGGAATATTGTATTTTACAGCGTGTAAATTAGATATTTGATTCAATGCAGAGGCAGAACACAAGAGTGTTATAAAATGTCCAATTCCAGCAGGAGAAGCCAAGGGATGTTTAAAGCTTGATGCATATAATGTTTATATTACATCAAGTACTGTGTTATTGCACAGGATGCTTATTGTTAACGTCTGTGGGGAGAGTCAGTTCCAAAGATTTCAATTTCTCTAAACTGATTATGCAGCTCCACCACATACAATTAGGAAAGTAGTAATGAAATGGTTATGAAGTCCCTTGGCATTCTGCAGTTGCTGTTTTTTTAATTTTGTAAATAGCATCAGCAGCATTCTGGGGGGAAGTGTTTATGTATTTATTTATTATTGATTTTAAAAAATGCATTTAACATTAGTAGTTATTACAAATCCAGTCTCAGCAACAGGAAGGAGATAAGCTGTTTCCACATTATTAAATGCAGGATGCCTAGGGAATTGAGAAGATTTATCCTTTATATAAATATATTAAATATTAATGAATAGTGGTTTCAGAAATTAATTTATAGCAGCATTTAATTTTCTAATAACCTCTCATAGCTTTATACCTTTGTTGCAAACGATGCATATTTAAATATAGCCCCTTGGCAAACGCCTTGGATGTCTACAGAATGATCCTGTCCAGTGATTAGAGTTCTGCATGTACTTCACAGGTTAAAAGAGAAGGAATAAAGTGGTAAGAGTTTGAATCCAGTCCATATCATAACTGGCTTGAGAGGAATAATGCACGTTCTGAGAGGAAAAACAGAGACAACATAGAGAGTATTCAGAAACTTAGCAAAGGTTTCTGCATATTTCTACAGGCTATACCTGGCCCTTTTGAGAGACAGCATCTATTATGACCCATTTTGAAGAAGCTAAAAGTATCTGGTTTACTGTTTCTCATCACTGTGTATAAAAAGCTTTGTGTTTCTGTGGTTGGATTTTCTTTAGGTTTCTTGCTTGGATCTATCTCATGTGCAACCATTTGTCCTCATTAGTTGATGTTAGCATTTCCAAATGCTAACAGTGCAAGGGATATTCCAAAAGTAATGCCCCTATTTTATTATGTTGACCCATGACATTAGAGGCAGTTGTTGGTGGTATGGCAGTAGAGGTTGAACCTTTCCAACAATATTCCATTACATTTTGTTACCTTGTGACAGATGGCAGCAGCAGAGCAGTCTGACAAAATGGCATCTGACATAGAAGTGTGAATGAAGCAAAGGTGTGTCATTGAATTCCTCCACCCATGGCAGGAACATGCTCCAACATGGCACCCACTGACATTCATCAACACTTGCTGAATGTTTATGGAGACCAAAGAGTGGATGTGAGCACAGTGAGGTGGTGGGTGGTGCATTTCAGCAGTGGCAACAGTGACAGAAGGTCACCTCCACTGATGCAGATGTTTATGAGCGTGGCATGCAGGCTCTTCTCCATTTCTGTGAAAATGCAAAGCTAATGGTGGTGACTGAGTTGAAAAATAGTGTTTTTGAGCTCAAATCTGGGGACAAAACAGCACCAGAGGAAAGGTTGCTTCCAATTCTGACACTGCAACATTTTGGAAGGTTCAGTCTTGAGCATGCTCATGGTCAGCCTGTGCCTGTTTCCTCAATGATGAAATAGATGGAGAATATGAGACTTCTTTTTTTATTGGACTGAACAAATGGATATCTGAGAGAACGGAACTTTTCTGTTGTGTCAGGTTTCTTAGGGCTAACTCTAACAAGTAGATGTGATATGAACCTCACCTTACTGTGTCTGACTGTAAAGCATCTAGATCCTGCAACATTTTTATGAATTCCTTTATTTCCTTTTGTTAATTTGTGTATAGATTGCAGGTGAGAGATGTGTAGTAAAGAGATGGTTAAAATAGTTCTGCCATGTGTGTTTTGACTTGGGCTGATGTACGAACTCCTCTTTCCCTGATCATGGTTAGAACTGCACCATCACTATCCACCAAGAGGAATTTTGATATTCAAGAAATAGTCTTTCAGTGATTACCTAGATTTGTGTGATTAAGCGTCCCTTGAAAACTTCTGATAACAATGAATCCATCCTCATCTTAGCAAGACAGAGAGATAGTTGAGGGGACATGGAGGAGACAATAGAGGAGGAGAAAAGGCAACCAAGACTGCCAGTTTCAGAAAACATGGGGACCAATTCCCAGCAGCTCAGCTGTGGAACAGAAATGACAAAACATTTCTATATAGGACGGTGCACAATTGCACTGCGCATATGACGAAGTGGCAGAGATGTCTATCCACAGTTTGGTAATGCCAGTCTGAGTCACTTTGCTGAGTACTTCTCACTGGATAGCAGTGATGGGGTAGCATGTTATCTTCTTGTTATGCTGATTTTCAACAGTGGTGGTTTCTCTGTCTCATTTGAGTTGTCTGATAGTGTCTACCACCAGTGTGAAAGCCAGTGCACTTTAAAGTACATGACAAATTTACAATAAGAGGGAATTGCCAGATTGCTAGATTGAGGGATGATGAGAGTGTGCCTGAAGAAAATATTTAAGTCAGAAGTGGAAGGAATGCAGATTCATTCTGTGAAGCACTGAAGGTGCCTCATAATGCAGTGTGTTCAGCACTCACTGGGCTTCCCAGGACCTCTGCAAACAGCACTGTTTGCCTGTACTCCCACTCCATAGGAATATCACTTGATGCTGTTGTGTCAACCCACACCTGTGGAAGACTAAGGATACCTATCTTATTGAAAACAACTAGCTTTGTATCAAGCCCTACAAAAAGTCATAGCTTGTGTAGAGAAACCTTGACCATCATGATGCAGCAAAGCAAATTCTCCTTGCAGAGCAGAGGCATCTAATTCAGGATCAAAACTGAAACTTGACCTATAAGGCATGTGTTAAACAATCCAGATCCTTTTTTTTCTTTTTTTCTTTCTTTTTTTTTTTTTTTTTTCCATTGCTACTGCTGTTGTTTGTTTCTTTGTTTGGTTAAATTTTATTTTCGGAAAATCAGCAAAAGAGTTCGTGAAGTCTAAAAAATGAGCATTCAGAACCAGGACCAACTCCCTGAGAACCCATCCCTGGGAGCAGTGTATGTGCTGGCCAACATGGAGTAGAGCAACATGTCAACAAACAAGAGTGTCAGAAAAGACTGCAGACCCTTTGGGAGTTTATTACTTTGGGCATTGACTCAGACATACATACTCTGGACCTTATCTCCTGGCCTGCTGCCAGATTCATTTCCAAGCTCAATGTCTCACACTGCATGCCTGAGTAATCTATACTGTTGCACATCTGGACAAACCAGCTCTGCTTGCTGTTGGTGAAATGCATGCTGTTGTCCTTGTGAGGATGCAGACAACCCCTCTGTACTGTTCTGCTCAGCTACTTAGAGGCAAGCAATGTTCCATAAAATTTTGAGTTTTTGCATAACTCAAATTGTTAAATTTCTACCCTCTAGGGTGAATGTAGGAAAATCTCAAGCAGACAGAATATTGTACAAAGGGATTTTCACTGTATTAAAATGTGCCTGTGTGAAAATTTGAGTGCAAAGTCTTCATTCTGGTTTGCTGTTTGAAGGCATTTTTCCAGTTTTATATCCCAGACCAAAATCTCACAGAATCATAAAAATGACCAGTCCAACCCGCTGTCAGTAGAATTTCCTCTATTTGTTTGAGCTGTTTCAAATCAGTAGACACCTAGAGATTAATCCTTTCTGCAGAAGTGTCCATTAACACCTTTTAGTCTTGCTACGTTAGCTTCCTCACTCCACCTCAACCTTGCTCTGCTGTCTGCAACTGATTGAGGAGCCCATCCTGCTGAAAAGAATGTGATTCAGCCAATATATCGGTCTCTCAGGAGGGTCATCACACGAGACAAGTGCATGGAAAGTGATGCTACCACACTGTATCGTAACATACAGGGTAGCATAAGCACATGGACTAAGTGCAGCAATGTATGCCATTGCACTTTCATGTTCTTTGCAAAGGGCATGATGTTTAAGTATAAAAATATGCATGCAGCAGGGGTTTTGTTTAGCTGTCACTTAATCCCCCATGCCCTTCAGTGTCAGCATGTGACTAGTTATGCTGAAATTAAACAGAAATGTTTAGGATCAAAACTGAACAGTAAAAGATGTTGATGTTAATCTAATCTGTGTCAGAACCAAACCTATTAACTCCCAGCAAAGCTGGAGAATGTCCAGACCTTCACATGGATGCTCTACTGTATTCAGCTGAACTGCTTGAATGTGGAAGAGCAGAATTTGACATAATGGGTCCAAATTTGGGAAGAAGTTTTTCACCACTGGATGTGGCTTTTTCAAGAGAAGCAAATATTTGACTGAACTCTTATTGGAAAAAAATAGTTGCAGGGTTTATTGCCTGTTCTGAAATGTAAATTTTGGTCAGCTTGTTGAGGGAAGTGATTCTGTCCCTCCGCTCTGTGCTGGTGAGACTTCACCTGGAGTACCTCATCCAGGTGTGGAGTCCTTGATACAAGAGTGATATGGATCTGTTGTAGTTCATCCAGAGCAGGGCCACAAAAATGATTCAAGGGATGGAACACCTCTCCTGTGAGAACAGGTTGGGAGAGCTGGGGCTGTTCAGCCTGGAGAAGAGAAGGCTCTGGGGAGGTCTGATAGTGACCCTTTAGTGTCTCAAGGGGAGATATAAGAAAGAAGGGGACAGACTCTTTAGTAGGGTCTGCTGTGATAGGACAAGGGGAAATTGTTTCAAACTAAAATGGGAGATTTAGATATAAGGAAGACATTTTTTATGGTAAGTGTGGTGAGGCACTGGAAGAGGTTGCCCAGAGATGTGGTTGATGGCCATCATTGGAGAAATTCAAGGTCAGGCTGGACCGGGCCCTGAGCAACATGGTCTAGCTGTAGATGTCCCTGTTCATTGCAGGAGAGTTGGACCAGATAACTTTTTAGGGTCCCTTCCAACTCAGAGGATTCTATGATTCTATGATATTATGGTAATATATGTATACTGTAATATATGTATACTGATATGTATATCATAAACAAAGCAGCTACAGGAAATACGTGGAAGAATCTAAACCACAGTATTTACTTACTGAAAGGACCTTGTGGAGTTTTTTCATGGACACTGACTGAGTGCTAATCGTTCTAGTTCTAATAGAGGTTCTTGTCATTTTTATTTACAGTTTATTGAGCAGAAAATCATTCAGACCTCTGTCTCTGAAAGTAGCAAGGCAGTATGCTTCTACACATTCTGTCTTGGGTCTTTTGTGCAAATGGGCCCTAGCAGCTTGACAGAGTGATGAACTTTTGGTGGAAAGTGAAGAGTTACCTGTTGCTACCTTGGGAGTAGCGGAAATGATCATGGGTATATGTAAATGGTAGGGAATAACAAACACATAGACTAGGGGCAAACTGAATACAAACTGATTGTGAAAACCATTAAGCCTAGGAGATGGATGTAAAGCCTAACTATTTTGCTCTGTTAAAATGCACACTGTATGGTGATGATGGAGTCCAAGAAACTCTTTCTTTAAAGAAACTCCAAGGTCTACCTGGGAGCATTGCTACAGTCTTGCTGGCTGAGGGGCAGACTATGGAAAATCCTCATCAGAGAAGCTTCTTGAGTGTATTCTCTTGCTGAATGGTCACTGCTATTGTCCAGAGTGCAGGGTGTTGGAGTCTGATGCCAAATTAACCATGGCATTGGACTGCTCAAAACAGTCGTTAATTGGGAAGATGGAGACTCTCACTTCCAGCACATTGCCATGTGTCAGCCTTTGCAGTAATGTGTAGAGTGCAGAGCACTGCCAGAGAAGTGAGTCCTTTTCAGAACTTCTGACTCTGGGTCACACTGGACAGCTCAGTTTGGGACATAAGCTCTGTCTTCCTGGCCTCTTACCTCAGGGAAATTGGTCCACAAGGTAAAGTGAACAGAAGGGATTTTGTGCTGATAATGCAGTCAAGCAACGTTATCATGTCATTAGTATTTCCTATCACTTATTAAAATCAAAATTAAATTATTAAAATAATAATTCATAAATATGCACTGGCTTTACAGTAGAAATGCTCTGTAATTTTATGTTGCAAAATTTCTAAAAGCTATCAGTGAGTTCCAGAAAATGAATGGACCGCAATCATGTGAGGTAGGAAAGAGATTTTAGTCTCTGGTTTGTAGACTTAGGAATCAGTGAAAAACAAACTAAAAAAAAAAGTTAGAAACAACTGTTTGGTGCTTGGTGCTTCCATGTTCTTGTGACAGTGTGATCAGTAGCAAAAATCTAGCTTGCATGCATTTCTGGCATTATGAAACATTATGCTTTTGTTTGGTTGGTTGGTTTGCTTTTTTTTAAAAAGCAAACAAACAAACAAAATCCCAGCTCCTGAACTCAGTGAAATTGTGAGTTGTTCTTTGCTTTTTCTTCAGTGGTACAAAGGTACTGAGAAGTGATTCAGCACGACTTTGCATGTGGCACTCCTGCCATGACATTTTACAATTTTCAAGCATGCCCCTAGAGAACAACCAGAAAGCAATGCATACTAAAGGAATCCATAGTTATTCAAATTCAGATTTTGGATTTGAATCAAGTTATCACCTGCCAAAGTATCAAGAAGAAATATGAAGGGAAACTGGTTCCTTCTGGAACACAGCTCAGTGAGATCCAAGGATATGGCATCCAAACACTAAACTCACTTATCTTGAATGTTCTGTTCCCTAGAAGTTATGAAATGCATTCTTTAAAAGTGTATTAAAAGAGAAGAATGATGACAGAGACACTGTCAATGAATTATCTACATAATTCCCACCAATTGTATACAATTTAATTGGCAAGAATATTTTAGAACACAAAATTTTCTTTTAAAGCACAAATTCCATATGTACCATTTTGTCCCAGAGTGTGCTTTTATCCCCCAAAAGCTGTAAACTCATAAAAGAATAGGATTTGTGGTGGATGTAATTGGACTCAGTACTGTGTGCTACAACTGGAAATTGCTAGCCTATAGAGAATTATTAGCAAAATCAAGGATTTCAAGGGTAGGGGCAGGGACGGAAAGCTGTCTTTGGATGTTTTTTCAACATGACTTTCAGCCTTGCTCAGGGGGGATAAAATGAGATGACATTGGGAAGAAAACTACCTCACCAGAGCTTGTAGTTACTGCTGTTTTGAATACTTATGCTGCTGCTCCACTGGAGCCAGATTGATCCATTTCTAGGCAATGGTCATTGTATATCGTTTTGTACAGAAAATGCCATGCTTTTCTTTTAAGTTGTCCTCTCTGATGGATGTTATTATGCTGAATTTTATTGCATTATATTATAGTTCTGAAATATTATGATATTTATATCTTTGGTAACTGCAGAAGAGTGTGAATGTGATACAGTGTTTGAAAATATTTATCTTTTTGGAGGAGGAAAGTATCCTTGGAAGATGAGTTTCTCCTAACAGGGAAATTCTATCTTTCATTCCAGTATGAGAGGGAAAAGAGTGTAGGGCCTCCAGTCTTGAGCAGGCTTAGATATGTTTAAACAGTTGTGTTGGTGACAGGATCTGTCACCCTTCTGCTCTGACTGTCTGTCCTGTTCCCATTCTAATGCAGAACATTCTTTTTTTCTAAGTACAAAGGAATTCTCTGAAAGTAACAGGTTTTAAAATTGCCTTATATTACTGCATGAGATTTTTTTCATGATCCATCTGCCTTTAAAAATTTAAACCACATATTTCTTATATTTTAGGAGTCACTATTTCAGGTTTTTGTTGTTATTGTTGTTGTTCAAGAATCCTCAAAGAAGATGAAGAAAACAGCATAGAATTATAAAAAAATAAAAGGGAAACTGAGAAGAGGAAATTCCTTATGCCAAGGAGTGTACATATCATGAGACCAGTTATTTCTTAGAATTACATCAGGTGTTAAATGTATGTATGTCATGAGGGGTATGTGCAGTCTCATTAATACGGTGCTGTGTCATATAATCATCCATAGTGCATATGCAATGTAACCAGAAGGCACCAATCGTGTATACTAAATGTTGGTAAGATCTGCACTCCAGTATTTAAAACAATTGGAACCAAATACCTTGTTTGTGATTTTGTGTTTTGGTCAAAACTCTTCTAACTTGGCCTGAGCTTTTCTGTCGATGACACTGGGCTTTGGATGAGTCCCACATGAGAAGTGCTGCCAATATAACCTGCACCTGGTGCTGTGAGAGTGGAAGGAATGAAGATTAAGACAGTGCCCGTTTTACCTAGGTATGAATCATAAACATCATTACTATGGTCTGCAGTGACTAAAAAACGTGTTTTTTTTTCCTTTCCTGTCCACCATAGTGATCAGCCTGAAGTTCTGGTGTGAAATGATGCCCTTGCCCAGGGCTCACACACATAGGCACGCTCAGCACACTGCCAGATCCTGACATTCTCCTGAGTGTTGGCTCTGCTTCTGAAGTGTATGATACATAGGTAGTTCAAAAGACTGACTGAATCTTAGTGTTGTCTTGATGCTGCCCTAATATTTTGGGGAGCAATCCCTAGAAAGGCTATTGCAGAAAGATCAACCACCATAAAACAGCAGGTGCCAGTAGATGTGTTGCCGGATTAACTCCCTTCTATTGTGTAGTACTCCCCATCAGCCCTTAAGTCCACCATTCATTTCATAGCTTAGGAGAATGGATTTTGTGACACATGGCTCCTCATCAGGCATTTAATGTACTGCAGAGCAGTATGTCTACTTGCAGTAAGAGCTGATGGGCTGCTGGTACTGCTGCTGCAGTGGGCAGTCCAGAGCTTAGGAGCCCTCTGTGGGGTCTCCTCAGGAAACCCAGCATCCTTCCTTGCAGTCTGGTGTGACGACCTCCACTCCAGTGCATGGCAATGCACAGCCATCAGGCAATCTTGTAGGTTGGTAAGTCAGGTACATGTGCTGTCTATAACTCACTGTTTATGTTCTCAAACTTTGTGAAAGACAAAGGTACTTTAAGGAAACATTTTATTTTATTGTAAAACAGCAAGACTATAGTTTAATGCCATAATTTATTTTTCCATTACTATATGACACAAAATGAAACTTACAGGGAAGTAAGTTATTTCCATGCAAGGAAAATTCATGTTGTTCTCAGCAGATATTCCTCTTATTAATCATACTCTTGCATCTGCACAGCTGCCAGAACCTGGTTCTTCAGTGCCAAACAAAATCATATCAATGAAGAGAAAATATTCCAATTTTTGTGAAGCCTTGCAAAGCTTTGCAGAACTTTGTAGCCTCTCTAAGGTCTGAAGGTAGTACCACCCACTGTATGCCCAGAGTGTCTTAACCCAGGGGCATAAAGAAATACTACTGCTGCCTCATACTGATGTGATTTCAGTGAGTCTACTTACAATACTATAAGTTATTTGCTGAGATCTTTACAGTACCAGGTCACATACAAGTTACAGCAACAAGCAGCTCTTCTGTATCAGGGGCAGATAAAACAGAGTGGAAGCCTGTCCTTCCAGCAGAACTCTAGAAGAAATCCTGAGCTGCATAATCTGCTGTTGCTCATCAGCTGGCTTTATATCTCTTTTAGAAGCAGCCTTTTCTGTTGTTTGTTTGTTTGTTTGTTTATGTGTGTGTGTTGATTAACAAAGTGAAAGTTTGTGTTGTCATCTGCTGCTGTTTTGGACAACCCTGTTTGTAGTAGGTTTTCAAGCAGATTATGATGCTACTGTATGTGATGTACCTCCTGTGTTTGCTGGAGAACCCATAGGCTGCTGGAGCCATGAAAAAGGGGTCTTCATTTTTCTTCTGAACAGTGTTCCACAGTAATCTTATCAAAAAGTGAAATGCAGAGTTAGGACATATATCAGCAGTGAACCAAGAGAGCAGCATTCAAACAGGAACATTTTTATCGATAACAGGCTGTGCTAAGGAGGAGGAAAGAAAAAGATATTGTATCTATAAGTCTAAGTAAGCCTGTGGGTGTGTATTAAGAACTTAACTCAATTTGAAAAATGCTGCCCAAATTTGTTTCTACTGTGAGTAAAGCATTTCTAACCCTCAGATGAGCCATTATATTTATGCAGCATGACATCTGTTAAAATATTTTTGAATGAAGAGCCTGTATGGAGCATACATAATAAGATCACTTCTGTGAATGTGTTTGTATTCCTTATAGACAAGAATGGCTCATTTGGAGCCATCCCAATTTTACCTTGCTTAGAAGATGTGCTAGATCCCAGATGAAAATCCACAAGAAAATGTAATTAGTTGAATAAAATTTAGTGCATATGCCCCACGGCCAGTTTTTACATTGCAGTAGCTTGGCTGTTAATTTTTCTTCTTCTTCTTCTAAGTAGTGAAAGCAAGAGATTATCAAGTTAAGGACATAATCATATCACAAAATTAAGTATTATTTTCCAGTGCTTCCATATCCTTTCTGTTTTTTATTTAAAAACACAACAAAACAAAACAAAAAACCACACTATTTTTGAAGGGACCAAGTCCTCTTTTCATTATTATGGAATCATAAAGTAACCAAGGTTGGAAGAGACCTTGAAGATCATCTAGTCCAATCGTCCACCTATCACCAAATATTTTCCACTAAATCATGTTCCTCAGTACAATATCTAAAAGCTTCTTGAACACCTGTAGGACTGGCGTCTCCACTACCTCCTTGAGCAGCCTGTGCCAGTGCCTAACAACTCTTTTGGAGAAGAAATTTTTCCTAACATTCAATCTGAATCTCCCCTGGCTCAACTTGAGGCCATTCCCTGTTAGGAAGATAAAGCAAGTAGGCTCATAACATTTGACTTTGGATCAGTGTCTGTGAGGACCCAGCTAACAGAAACACTCTCACTGAAATAAGTCAATGTTCTTGAGGAAAGATTTGCAGGATCTGGAATCTGGTTCATCAAATTTCAGTCCAAAGCAGATATAACAGCCATGTTATAAACATTTGAAAAACAGGGAACATAATGGAAATACTGACACAACTTTAACCATGGAGGCATTAGGAAGCATAGTGTTGTAATATGGCAGTGCTATTTTGACAGTGGTTTTACGATAATGTAATCCAGGCCTGGCACTTTTAGCTAAATGTATCAGTATCACAAAATCATAGAATTGCAGGGGTTGGAAGGGACCTCAAGAGATCATCAAGTTCAATCCCCTGCTAAAGCAGGTACCCTACAGTGGGTTCCACAGGTAGGCATCCAGATGGGTCTTGAGCATCTCCATAGAAGGAGACCCCGCAACCTCTGGGCAACCTGTTCCAGTGCTCTGCCACCCTTACTATAAAGTTCTTCCGCTTGTTTCTGAGGAACTTTGTATTTTCAAGTTTGAGGCCATTGCTTCTTGTCCTCTCAACTGTACACCACCAAGAAGAGCCTGGCCTCGTCCAGTTGCCTCCGATCTCACTTCAGATATTTATAAACATTAATCAGATTCCCTGTCAGTCTTCTTTTCCCCAGGCTGAACAGATCCAGGTTACTCAGCCTTTCCTCATATAGGAGATGCCGTTGATCATCTTTGTGGCCCTCCTCTGGACGCCTTCTAGGGGATGTCTGTCTTTTTTGAACTGAGGAGCCCAGAACTGTACACAATATTCTAAATGTGGCCTCACCTGGGCATAGTAGAAGGGGAGGATGACCTCCCTTGACCTGCTGACCACACTCTTTTTTAATGCACCCTAGGATACCTAATTTACTTAGACCTTCATTTAGTCACTCACATTAAAAATCTCTAGTACTCAGATACATAAACCAAGACAGTTTATTTCTCCCTGATTTATACCAGACAAGCATATGTTGAAACACAATAAATAGGCAGAGTATTAAATTGCTGAGGTAGTGTTTCTTAAGACTTTTCGTCAGACCACTATTTACTAAACAATATCATAAATGCTATATATCCTTCAGAGTGTTAATATGTAACCAGAACAAGCAGAGAACATAAGAAAGGTGGAGAAAAGTTAGATATATAAGCAAGAAAAGGTGAGTTATTGATTTTATTGACTGGTCTGTTAACTTCTGACATTGCAATAAAGCCTTATTTATTTGTATACAGAAGACTCAATTACATAGATACATATCATTTTAACAACTGGGTTATTTACAGCAGAATTGCAGCTTCATAAATAATACAGTCCTGAATTTCTCAAGCTGATGTTTATCCATTGTTACCATTTAGGGAGTTGTGGTGTCCACAAACACTCTTTGGAGTCATTAAAATAACATTAAGTGAAAGCAGTGCTATTGTAACAATACAAATTTGAAGTATGCTAATATGTAGAAATAGTGTGCTTACTTATGACTAAAATGTCTTGCATCCTGTTTACTGTATGCAGCTGTAACATGAACAAGAATGTCAGTTGTACATATTATGGTGAAGGGATGGATTTTCCACTGAAGCTCTTTGAATTCCATTTAAATTGAGAAGACTAAAAGTGTGAATATAATTAGTTTTCATTTTGTGTTAGTGTGTTTTTAATCTGGATTGAGTTTTGAACCCAGATATCTCTTTCTTAAGGTTAAATTTACTTAGTGTGTTACTGTCTGTATTATCAGCAGGTCCTACAGAATAATCAATCTGAGAAATCATAAAATCATAGAATCATTTGGGTTGGAAGAGACCCTAGAAGGCCATCTGGCCCAATGCCCCTTTAACGAACAGGGATACCTACAGCTAGATCACATTGCTCAGAGCCCCATCCAGTCTGACCTTGAATGTCTCCAAGGATGAGGCATCCACCACATCTGTGGGCAACCTGTTTTATATCCAATTGAAATCTCCCATTTTAATTTGAAACCATTTCCCCTTGTCTTATCACTACAGACACTGCTAAAGAGTCTGTCCCCTTCTTTCCTATAGACCCCCTGAGATATTAAAGGGCTGCTATCAGGTCTCCCCAGAGCCTCCCTTTCTCCAGGCTGAACAACCCCAGCTCTCTCAGCCTGTCCTTGTAGGGGAGGTGTTCCATCCCTTGGATCATTTTTGTGGCCCTCCTCTGGATGCAGTCCAACAGATGCATGTCTCCCCCATACTCAGAACTCCACACCTGGATGCAATACTCCAGGTGAAGTCTCACCAGCGCTGAGTAGACGGACAGGATCAGCTCCCTCAGCCTGCTGACCACTATTCTTTTTATGCAGCCCAGGATACAGTTGGCTTTCTGCACTGCAAGGGCACGTTGCTGGCACATCCAGCTTGCCATCCACTATTACTCCCAAGTTCTTTTCAGCTGGGTTGTGCCCTATCCTTTCATCCCCTAGCTTGTACTGATTGTCGAGATTGCCATGACACTGGTGCAGGACTTTGCACCTGGCTTTGTTGAAAGATTCTCTTGGGCTCACTGCTCAAACCTGTCTGGGTCTCTCTGGATGGCATCTTGTCCCTCAGGCGTGTTGACCGCACTACAGAGTTTGATGACATTCCCAAACTTGCTGAGGGTGCATTCAATCCCACTACCAATGTCATTGATACAGATGTTAAAGAGCATTGGTCCCAGTACTGACCCCTGAGGGACACCACTCATCGCTGATCTCCATCCAGACATTGAGGCATGGACCTCCACTCTCTGGGTATGATCTTGCAACCAGTTCCTTGTCCACTGAACAGTCCACCTGTCAAATCCATATTTTTCCAATTTGGAGGGAAGGATGTTGTGGGGTACCGTGTCAAAGGCATTACTAAAATCCAGATAGATGATATCTGTGGATCTTCCCTTGTAAACTGATGCAGTTACACCATCATAGAAGGCCACTAGGTTGATCAGGCAGGACTTACTTGACTTCCTACATCTAGAAATGGAGAGTAGGAGCTTTTTGTGCCAATGTGAGAGCACAAGGAAGATATGAAGAGGCTTTTTGTCAAATACAATATGAAGTTACCTTGCAGAGATTGAGTGTAGTTTCCTGCAGCATGGAGGAAAGGCATCTCTAGAGTCCCATGTGCAGACAATGCACCACATCAAATGTGCTTGTCATAAAGATAGGGCAGTGTCAGATGATGCAAAGTCTGTAACTGGGAGAAGCTACATGCTGGTAATACTTGCCAATGTAACCACTTAATTTTACATCCTCATTTTGTCCAGGATTTCTCTAATCTCTGAGATCCTAATGATGACCTCCATGTATGAGATAAAGGGAGTTGGCAAAGATCTCACAAGAACTGTATGATAGTCAAGCCCAAATTTTTCTTCTGTTGGATTAGCACATGATCTCTCAGATTTTTCCTTCCTTTATGGCAACTATGAGGAATGGTTGATGCAAGAGTCGTCTGTTTTAAACCAACCCTGACTGTCCCTCAAAGCCAGTCACACTAAAAGAAGATATTAAGAAGGCAATAGGAATCTATATCAGGTGCACTGAGCCATGTGTAGGCCGCTGAGGGATCTGACTTGTGGGAAGGGTGGGTCCAGAGTCCTGTTTGCATGCTCTGCTGTGGCCAGGCTAGCTTCTGCCTCTAGACATTGGCTTATTTTTTGTACATATAGCTAAATTCTTCAAAAGGGTTACTCAGGACAAAATCAGATGGTACAGTTCTTACAGAAATATAGAATAGTTAAAAACCATTTTCTTTGAAAGTGTTTTTAGAAGGAATTGGTAATCACTTTTTTCCCAGCTCTAAATTATGTTTAGTAGGCACATACACATAGTCTGAGATCTGACATAATCCTCAAAATAAATAATATGACAAATGGAAGCTGATGTTGGTTTTGTGTTGTTGTGTAATAGAGTTAGAATACTGACAGGACAACAATATAACAGAATTCTGCAAAGCCTTCACTCTGCTTGACTTTAAGTGGAAGTAAAATCTTAGAAATGAGAGGACAATAAAATAATGCTTTGTAAAAAGGATAAAAGAGTAATGTTACCTAAGTCTATTAGTGACATAACACACTATGAATGCACTTACATTAATAGCATCTTTTACCAGTAGATGTTTTCAATTACTGTAATGTTGAAAAAATAAACACAAAAAGAATATAAAAATGAAAGGGAAGTAGGAGACTAATTTGTTTAAAAATGTGTGTCTATATACAGGGAGGCATCCATGTAAAAATGAACACAAGCTTTCAACTGGATTAGAAACTGTTTGTTTATTCCATATAGTTTAATTCTCTCTCTCTTTGAAGCAAGTTGCCTGCCAATGGCTTGGTATTCTGGCAAAGCTAAGCCATGCAGAACTTTTTGCTTATTTTCTTCCTGCACAACATGCTCTTACAAAAGAAGTTGTGCCCATGACAAGGGGTTACTAGACAGGAAATCTTCCATACAATGTGACTGTCCTGGAATATGTGTCTGTTACATGTTAAGCTTTTTAAACTGTGCTGTGGCTTTCCTATAGAACTAATCCAACACAGGTAAAATCCAGCAGGAATCTGACATAAAAGCAAGGTCAAAATATTCCTGGAGCAATGTCTAAATGTTTGTAAGCCACTCAATTCTTTATTTAGGATATTTTTATTTTGTGGAAGACTGTCTTTGTGGTTACTACAAACTTTTACACTTTGTCTAGTAAACAGCTGCTCAAATTTGGGAGACAGACAGGATGATATGCCAGCTACTAGTTCCCAGGTCTGTTTTTTTGTGTTGTTAGCTTGTGGTGTACAGAAGAGGAAATGAATGGAAGGAGGGATGAAAAGCCCTTGTCATGTGTTTTAGACTTGATTTTGTGACAGTCAGGCTTGGTGTAGCTTGCAAGACCTCGCTGGCAGAACAGATAAAAAAACATGAAGTGTTTGAGAACTCTTGGCAAAGCCCCTTGTAAACAGTCACTAAAGTTGATTTCAGACAACAGCAAGGAGACGGAAGTTAATTCAGTTCAAGACTTACCAGATCTGGAGGCAATGCATACCAGGAGTTTCTGCAGCTTGCGGCCACGCTTTCATTTGAAATAATGGCCTACCCTGCTGAGCCCCATCAGAAGGACTTGCTGCAGGTATCAGCCAAGGCAAGCTACTTAAGAAGGGAGAGGGCTGTTGAATTTTTGTAGCTAGGAATTTCTGAAGTGTGCAGCTAAATAGGTTTATAATGTAGACTTACCGGCATTGTGATTTAGCCTGATCTAGGAGCACAGTCTCCTGCATACAGAGTTGCTGCTGCTGCTAAGGCTTCCTCCTGGATCCCGCCTGGACTCCTGCAGCATGCTGCTCTGTGGGACAGCTCTGTCAAGAGTCTCAATAAAGTCTGAACAGCTGAACAACCTGTAATGAGACACTTGATGGAGCTGCCCCACAGGGCTGTGTAAAGACCACAGCAGAGAGTGTGAAATTGTTAAAGACACCGCAGGGATGAAACCAGACAGTGAACTCAGTAGCAAGAGTGAGAAACCAGTGTTGCTTGACCATACCTGCTGGACAAGGATGCTCTGGTAGGCGTTTACAAATGTTGTGGGGTGCATTTCACTGAACACTGGCTCTGCTGACGATGTAAGTACCCAATGCTTTCACTGAGTTTAAATGAACATTTCCTCCCTTAACTGAATATTTCCTGCTCACCGAACCAGACAATTTGAATTCCTAAACAGGTTCTCATAGATTGGATAGAACACTACTTCATCCCCTCTCCACGTTACAGATTCTTCTTTCCATTTCCTGGAAAATGTGGGTTAAATTTGTCATTAGATGAGGTCAGCCCAGTCTTTTGTAAATAAGTCTATCAGCGTAGCCTGTAAAAACAAAAGATGTCAGCCACACTACCCTTGTCTTCCCCCTAAAAGCCTGAATTATTGCACACTAGAGGCTGTCCACATGTTTTGCCTGGCTTTTACCAGCCTGTAGCGCCAGCAGCCAAGCCCATAATACATAAATTGCACAAGGTTCCCCAGGCAAACAGCAATGTATATCCTGATAAGGTACCATCATAGCGTACCTCATCTGGGGGAATGCCCGGGAGTCAAATTGGGAGGGTGAGTGTCAGGGAATTGGGCTTTTGGTGAAAAGCATGACTTGGCCTCTGCTCTGTTAAGAGCAAAACAACATACATGGATAAATGCTGTAAAAATCATATAGAAATGTTAGTTATCTATAGAAAGACAGCAAACTGTGGCAGTTGTTCCAAAAAAGATCATCTTTAATGTGCTCACTCTTTGGCATTTAGTAAGCTGGCAGTGATGGAAAGAAAGGGAAGTTTAATTTAGAGAAGCCTCCTGCCCTTCTTAGCTAGAGATCAGCTGCCCAACATGAAATAATAATGCATTCAACTGTCCATCTTCTGGTAAGTAACCTTTATCATCTTTGCATTCACCAGCATTATCAGCAAACAGTGAGTATGAAATGTTGTATGAATTCAGGGAAAACTGATAGGGTCATTGTGACCTTAATGTGATTATATTTGTGCTAATGCATACAGTATAAAAGAAACTAGAATTCTCAATATGAAGGGTTCAATTCATAAAAAATGTATGTACCATTAACAAGGGATTTTTATACACTGTACTTAGGGGGTGAAGAAAAGTAGAATGAGCCTACTTTGAATAAAGAACACACTTTTGCAATTATATTCCTTCCCTTTTTCTGCAGTAGCTACACTTCTTTTCTCACACAGTCTCTAAAGTGGAAGAATATTCATGCAGACACCAGTAAGATATTTTTTTTTAACTGAGTAAAGGGAAAAGAAATAAAAATAAGACAATGAAAGAGGAACAAAACTAAAGACATGAAGAAAAAATTAAGGCAGTTGGCAGAATTGGAGTTTTGCATTATTGTAGTATTTTTGTTTGGTGGTGAATATGGTGGTTGCTCATAAGAAGTTCTCTGTAAAATTAATCACTTTAATAGCTTAATTTTCATAATAAACATTTGTGGTGGTTTAATGTTATCAGTCCTGATCCAGAAAGATTCAGGTGTTTAAATACAAGCTAAGCTCTGAATATATATGGGTAATGAGCACAGTGATTTCAGCTAGCTTGTGTCTTCCCAAAGACGATCCTTTAGGAGAAAATATCCCCAGGGACCAGAGAAATGCAAGGTTTAGTGCACTGCTGGCAGACTGATCTTGAGCTCTGCTGTAATTTTGGTAGCTTTGCTGTAGCAACTGTGTGGCAGTTTCAGATAAGTAAAAAACTGTAGGATTTTACTTACTTAAGTACTGAATGATACAGTCAGTAAAGCAAATCTGCTCTATTCATTCAGCTGTCTAATTCAATCCATCTTAAAGGCAGGTTTTTTAGCTGTTCTATACAAGATACTGTATTGACATATATGTCAATATGATAGATCAATATGGTGTTTCCTTATCATACCGTAAACATTTTCAAAAGTAAACTAGAAGATTTTTGTCCATAGACAGGTAGGGGAAAATTATGAGTCAGGCTGAAGTTATGTAAGTTGCGACAAAGGAGAAAAATTGACATTGTGAAAGACAAGCACAGTATTTGGATGTTTTACTAAAATGATTAGCAATAAATAGTTGTAACATTGCTAGATTTCAGAGTTAACAACTGCTGACGGTAACTCTGCACAGGCCCCAATCTCCCAACTGTTTGGTTTTCTTTGTGAGGCTGAAATCACTTCCTAAAAATAAACGCTCAGAATCTGAAGCAGGGGTCAGAAGGAAAAGGTGAATTGTGTACTGAGCTATGGATTAACTTGATATATCGAGAAGTTTGATAGGATCCAAATGATCAAATTATAAGCTGCATCTCAGTCATGGGCTAGAAGAAGACAACTATCTGACTACTAAATTAAATATGAGAAGTCCATGCTTGAATACAGTGGATGATTCATTAATCTCATTGCATTTCTGAGTTTGGTTTCCTTTGCTAAAGTAACAGGAATATCTCCACTCATAACTGTAGGATAATCCCAGTTTAAAACAAATTCAGTCTAAAATCTCAATTTTATATTCCCTGAGTACTGTAAAATGTAGATCTGTGTGAATTTCTGTGCAGTAATCTGTTTAGTACTGATGAGGTTATTTGGAAGGGCTTCCTATCTACATGCCCAACCCCAAGGCAGCAGGAAAACAATGAAACTAAGATCTGCAGTTGGTGCTTCGTGGCAGAATGAGGATTGTCTGGGGAGAATGTTTTTTTTTTTCATTATCAGCTGCATCTTTTTCCTTCAGCTACTAAATTTTGTCAGCAAGATTGCTCTTGTTACAATTGCTGACAATTAAGTGCACATTCAAGAAAGAGCTGAGTTACTTTAATCAGATATGATGGACTTCTACTCACAGTACCTGATAATTTGAATATTACCAGTCTATTTCATTTCTTTAAAAAAGTTATCTTTTTTTTTTTTTTCCCTGCTGATATGGCTTATGATCTAAATGCAGCTATGTTAGTTACTCAGACAGTGAGTTTATTGGTTTTTAAAACATAAGACTATTTTTTCTCACTGGCAGCATTCTCACTTTCATGATTTCATTCTTAAATGCGAATCTTTAATGTGAATTGGCTCAATGAGGAAGAAATAAGTCTACTCTTGATTTCTTATTGATACAGCTACTAAGAGGTAAATACAAGTAATTTAACGTGACATTATAGAACTGTATCTAACAATTTTAATATAATATGGACTTTTTCTTGCAATGCCACATTCTTTTATTAATTTTGATTCATTTAAAATATTTGCTTAAATTGTTATTTCAGAAGGATTTATATATTCTTTTGACTACTGCTATTATTGTACTTGATCCTGCTTGTTTTTCAAAGCTCTAAGTACTAGAGAGGGATAGCCCAGCATCTCCCCAGTTCCGATACAAACAGAAGACACATTAATGTTGAATTGATTTCTTGAAGACCACAAAGAAATTAGCTGTGTCCAGATCACATGCTGAGGTTAGCTCCATGCTGTGCTTTGAACATTGGCTTGGGTGAGCTTTGGAGCAGTTTGAGAGTTTCCTGAACTACGTAACTACAGCTGAAGAGATCTGAGTGCCTAAACTGTGCTGATTTGAGCATCTAGATCTGAGTCTCTACATCAGTGAAAGGGAGATTAGAGTGGTCCCTCCTTTGTGTAAGGGGCACTGAGATAAAGGTGTTTGGAGCTCAGTTACCCATTTGTCTGCTGAAGATGTGTACAAAACACAATGAAGGAAACTGGAGTGCTTGGTTATAAGTAGTGCTTTTACAGTTGTAATTTCACATTATGCTCAGAGGCCTTGGGATGTGGAGTTTTTTTTCCCTTCTGACTTTCCTCATTTGGCTTTCTCATTTTCAAGCTATGTGTTGTTAAATAAGGGTTTTGCTTGCTTTTGGGGATTTCATTTTCTTTTTTTTTTTTTATATGGGGAGATAAGGGTTGCCTTTTTTTTACTTAGCTTTATTTGAAATAATAATTTATTTTAAGAGGGTTATTTTACAATGTTTACAGTGCACTTCAATTTTTTATTATGTCATGCCCTCTCAGCCCCTTGGTGGAATGAGAGGTGAATGTATGTATTATATAATTTATAATTAATTTATGATGAATCACATATGATGAATACTGCTTATTAAATATTAAAGCCTTGTGTACAGCCATACAGTAATGGCAGTAGCTCACCTATCTTTTCCTGTGGCAGTACTGAGCCAGTTCATTGAGCCAAGCTAAGAAAGCAGCCCTCAGTTACAAGCGAAGTCTCAGCTGCCTGCCCAGGTCTATGGTGTTAAGGAGAATTACCTCTTGCCTTCCCCTTGCCCCAGGTGCACCATCAAGGATGGGTGTAATGAGAACACCATCTCCAAAGCCTGGTTGAGAAATGAAGGGTGTTACTGGTAACCCCCCAGCTCCAATCCTTGCCGCAATTCCATTGTAGATAGAAGACTGCACAGCACTGGAGGGCTGCCCAGCACAAGGTGACAGCCTGGGTCTGGGCAAGTGGAAAATCTATGGTAGATTCTGACAGCCTATTTTTATTAGTAGGGAGTGGAATTTAGACAGTGGAATTAATCTACCTGCAGAGGTCATCTGGATGAGCTCCCAAATCAAAGTGGGAATGCTGAGGGGAAAATGCAAGGGCTCACATGTTGCCAGGTTAGGCCAGTGATCTTAAGAAGGTTTTTTTCCAACTAAGCAGCAATAAGTCTGTGAATCAGAAACAGTACATGAGACAGAGCACTCTCCCAGCTCTTTGGATTTCTGGAACTCATAGGGATCCACCCCATTAGCATTATTAGGTAGAAAGGGAAAAGTAGCCTTCTACCAGGGTTTTGTGCTGTACTTTGCCTTTCTGGGAGCTCTGACATGTGGTTCTCACTGAAGACCATATGCAGTTAAGAACAAATGCTGTCACTTTGTGCAATGCAACAGAACTTAATCCTGAAATTCTTGCTACTCCGTGTTTACTGAGAGCTTGGCAGGCTGCTTTTCTTGTGTTTTAGGAAAAAAAAAAATTGACTTGAGTGGCTGTTGTAGAAGGTGGATTGGAAGAGGCCTAAGTCCCTTGTAAGTATATGAGGAATATCTGAGGTATATTATGAGGAATACATAAAGTATGAGACACAAGTATGAGAGAAAATGTGAGAATTTTGTTTTGAGAATATGGCATGCATAATTTCATACAAGGTTCTATCTAAGACCATGTTAAGGCACATGCAAGTGTGCACTGTTTTACTGAGATGCCTGCTTCATGTGGAAAGTGAGCCAAAAGAAGCAGGCAGAGTATTCAAGCAGTGGAATTAAAAGATGTATCATCTGCAGTGAGTGACCATATGAAAGGAATGTAACCCTAAGTGATTCCAATTAGTGCAATGCAAAAGGAAAGGAATGCAATTCATTTTGACTTTATGGTTCTGTATAACACACTTGTACAACATGCAGCTTGTGAGATGGAATATTGCAAAATCCTTAGGGTACGGATAACAAAACAGTGGTTCTTGGCTGTACCATGAAAAAATACTGAAACACAGGCATATCCCTTCAGAACTCCTTATTTATTTTCTGAGAGCTCAAGCTATAGTAATTGCAACAAAATCTAATTCTAGTAAATATTTGACTCCAGATTTACTCTTCTCTCAGAGCTTTCATAGTGTAATTTAATGACATGACAGATTATCAAGAGCTTGTTTTAGTATTAACTAAATCACTTGCAAAGACAAAACTCTCAGCCCTTAAAATTGCATAAACAAAATTGATTTGTAAGAGTTGATCTTAATGGGGGGTGATATATTCATTGGTATTGAGCCTTTGATCTAATATAACTCCATACATGAGCTGTAATGAGAAGATTAAAAGAAAACCCTATAATATGATGTGGAAATTACCTGAGGTAAAATTGTGTATAGTAACATAGCACCTTATCATGTACAGGAGTCCATACTGAAGAAAACCTATGTTTGGTCGTAGGGATGGCAGCAAGACTAGGACTGAAATGCATTTGAAATAAACTGGTTTCATCCAGTCTCACATATCTAGTTACATTTTTCTTCTCAGGTAACTCAGATGAGTAAATTGCACATCACAATTTTTGTGATTTGATCTTTTTTTTGCATGTTATTAGGCAGTTGTTCGCATGCTCACCAATTATAATAGGTCATCTAATTCTCATTATTAAATCACCATGGTCATGAAAATGCCAAGCATATTTTTACAGAATTCACTTTATAAAATGTCAGCAAATCTGTGTGCTTTTATTACTTCCAAATCAGATATTTCAATAGCATGTTTGTAAGTATTCCCAAAGCAATGTCCATTTCTGACTTTGAGACCACACAAATATATTACAAATTAATCAGATTTTCTGATTTCCACATAAGTCTGCACACTTATTGTTTAATCCTATACTAAAATGCTGTTATGATTGACACCTTGCTGTAGAGATAGAAGTCAATTGAATAATATGTAGCAGTCAATTTTATTTGTACCTTAATGTGCTGAAGTATTTTTTTCACATTTCCATTATTTATAAGCCTGTCCCCTTAGAGAATATATAGAAGAATTTGTTTTAAATGAGCTGATAATACCCTCTTTAAAATTTATAAGTATGACAGAATCATATCCCTTTTCCTGAGCACACCATGGTGTGCCAATAAACTGGTTCTGAATTGTCTTGCACTTGCTATTCATAGGACAAACATTGGAAAAGAGCATCTTGTTAAGGTTTACTCGGAATGGAATTTCATCCACACATCAGAAAATAACTAAAAGAACAAAAGCTATCATACTAACCAGGAAACCTAAGTCATAGCCAGGATTTTCTTTTTAAAAGACCAAGTAGTCCTGCAGCTACTTCTGATACTTGCTGCCAATCTTTCAGCTTCAAAGGCAAATGGGGGCCTGATCTTGCCATCAGTGCTGAAAAAGTTTGTGAATCAATGCAAGTCCTACACCTGGAGGAAACAGAAGATACCGACTTAGTTTTGAAAACATCTTGGTACTTTGTTGCATCTGATAGGGCATTTTTTCTTTCTCTTTTTTTCTTTTCAAATCTGTTTTGCAGGCTTCAGCAAAATCCGATAGGGCTGGACTCTGTTCTGTGCTTAGCAAGTCATTAGTGCCCAGCATACAGTTTGATTGTTGGATATTGATCAATTTAATAAATGGTGAAAAGCCTTGGTTTGGCATAATTTTCCTCTCCCCCCACATGCAATTTAGAAAATGAGGGAAATAGCTGTCATTTGGAAACATACTTGTTCTCACTTTTCACAGTGCCTTTTTATTGTGCATCATAGTCCTTTCTGCCTCAGTAAGTGGCAAAAGAAAAGACTTTATTAAGATACAAATAGATGTGACTTGATTGCTTTTCAGATAATTTTTGCCTTCAGAAATTAGAAAGGCTGATGTTCACCTAAGCGTAGAAAATGCAGTTCCCACACAAGCGGAGTACTCATGTACTGTATGTAAATTGATGTATAATGCAACCCACATTAGCTGGGTTGATGATAGCTTCAGTTTCACTGCTGTCAGATTTTTGTATCTCCTTGAATGAGTTGGCTGTTCTGAATGAATGTTAGCATAATTTATGCAGCTGATAAGTGATTTGAGTGCTTGAGTTATTGATAAAGCACTTTAACATGTCATTTTCAGCTTGATGTTATGTGACATCAGAGTAGAAGATAATGTGCCGGTCCCTAGGCTTGATATTAAAGTTGATTTCCAATTTGAATTCTAGAGGCCAGAGGAAACACAGTGCTGTCTGATACAAGCCCAGGTGACCAGCACCAACCCAGTCAGTCCCATCCTGCATTCCCTGTTGGGCCTCAGGTCAGTATCTTTCCTTTTGACTAATTGAAGCATGCAGTTTGGTGAAAAACGAATAGTTGCGATTGATTATCTTTTAACTGCGTAATGCAGAAAATGTGATTCTGTTTGGCTGCATTCTGTGTTACAAAAAGTGAATATGGATGTACCTTGTGTATGCTTTAAAAGGTATTTGGAAGGACTAGCTTTTTGTATGTTTTCTTAAAATAGATGCAAGCAGATTTGTATGTTTAGGAGGTTAAATTCTTTGAACTTCTTATACAAGTTATTTTTGAAATACAGGTCATGATTTAATATTAAAAAGCTAGTGCAATTTTAATGTAACCTTGTTGGCTCTGACAGTTCTGCATGTCACACACAGCTCCTACATTAGTAAAGGCATTTCATAATCATTTATGGCAGATATTTATTTTCTTTACAGCAAAATGTAAGCATTATAGCATGGGTCTGTTAATCCTTTTAAAAAGTTTTCCATATCACTTCATAGTTTTATCAAAGTTCAACTATACTCTAAGAAGATACTTAATGTTCTTCCACTTCACGAGACACTTTTGCATCCTGCTTGATCTACAGAGCTTCTGGTAATTGCTGGGAATTGCTGCTTTCAGCTCTTACCAATCAGTGCACAGCTGGAAAAATTTGGGAAGTTTTAGCATTTAGATACTTGTGAGCTGACTTGACTTCGGCCTTCTTGTGTTCATGAATTGTTGTCAGTGCGTGTGTAATAAATTTTCCAGTTTATATTCAGCACAAGATGCTGCATTCGGCACAATGCTGCATGGCAATATGGGTTACAGTTTCAGTCTGAAATGTCTGGCAATGTGTTTTGGGTTGGTGAGAATGCATGCTTTGAGATACTGGAAGAAGTGCATGTTTATACTGCAACACTGAAGGATCCCAAACAGAAGAGGTAATAATAACTGAGCTATGCATGGTAAAATAGGCGTGCTGCTGTCTGTGTTTCATTACAGCCATTACTGACAGCCCAACAGTTAGCCTCAGCGGTAGCAGGGGTGATGCCAGGAGGCACTCCGGCCCTGAATCAACCGATTCTTATTCCTTTCAACATGGCTGGGCAGCTGGGAGGCCAACAAGGATTGGTCCTAACTCTACCTACAGCAAATCTCACCAACATCCAAGGACTGGTAGCAGCAGCTGCAGCAGGAGGCATTATGACTTTGCCATTGCAAAATCTACAAGGTAAGTTGTGTTTAGTATTTTTCTGACAGAGTCTTTTGTTTGTTTGTTTCACTTTCTCTCTTTTAAACAGAGCTATCTCTTTATTCAGTGACTGTTGCTCTTGATACTGAAAGTTAATGCTTGGGTTAGTTTTGAATACTTGAGAGATACTTAAGGGATATTTGCATTTTTATAAAACTGGAGTGGAGGTTGGGCTCTTACGTTCTCTAGGTCAGTACTGTAAAGTACTTGAATGATTCATTAGGCTTTTCTGTCATCAGTGATCAATGTTCTCTACTCAGAGTTCACTTTGGAATTTCAAATGGCAACATGAAAATAAGTATTCTGTTTAACCATTGCTGATTAGAGTAGCTGAGTGAATAGAGGTAACTAAAAACACAGTATTGCATTAAAATCACTTTTTAAATCCTTCTATTATAAAATCAGAACTTTGGTTAGCTGCCACTACTGCCCAGGATGCACATTCTCATTCTTAATGTGGGAGGTCTGCTTTATGAGTAAGGTTCTGCCTTACTACCTTCTCACTATCTGAGCTGTGCCATGTTTGGAACAGTTCTGTCTTAAGATATCTACTGTAGTCTCCTTATTGTCTAAAATCAGACTGAAAAGTATTTTTATGAGACACTAGGTATCTCTTCTACCTTAGGGTTCCATGCTGTTAGTACGCAGTGCAAGCACATATGATATGAAACGCATATTTATTTACTACTTATTATTTTGGTTGCTTCTCAGACAGCAGTTGGCTGTTGATGGAAGAAGGTGATAAGTGACTGTCCACATGAAAGTAATAGAGGTGTGGGCAGGCAATATCAAAATAAAACTTCAGCTCTTTCAAATTGTTTGTTTATCTTTTTGATTATTTATTGCTGAAATAAGCGGTAGAAAGTTTTCCTCAGACAAAATATTAATTTTATTAAGTGAATACTCTGCACTGCACCCTAAGTACTTTTCAGGTGATTGTACTGTGTGCTGGTGTTGATTATTTGATGAATGGCTTGAAGCACCAAATCCTACAGGTTGTGAAACAGAGCAAAGGAAGAGAGAGCTCATGTGCTGAACAAACTCCCTTACAAACTACATGCATAGTACTCTCACCTGTTGGAGCAGCTGCTTGCCTTTACCTTGTGCTTGTTTTAAAGTTTAATGTCAACAGACCTCTCTTATCATAGTTGTAAATGGTTTTCACTTTAATGTTTAAAATAATGTCTCTCTCATACCATTAAGCTGCACCGAAGAACCTGTCATTCATAAATCATAGATGAAAAGGACACACTAATGCACAAATTTTGCTTGTTTAAAATTTGAGAGTGCATGTAAAGTAGGGAACTGGAGATTAAAAAAATAATGCAGGAACAGGAACGGGTAAAAACAGATATAACAAAGTGAAGGAGAAGTGGCTTTTTAGCGTAGGTGGATGATGAAATCTTAATGAAGAAACAGGCATTATAAAAATGTATCCTTCTATTCTGGAGTGCTCCAGGTTATGGCTGCTGTGTATGTAGTATTATAAATAAACATAAGCTCGTGCAGTTCTTACATCATTTATTCGCCCTGTGTTGTGAAGCTGGTAGGGATTAAGACTGGCAACCCTTGCTCTTTAGTTTATCCATGGGTGTGTAATTGCTAGTTAAAAGGTGCAACTCTGCTGCCAAATAAATGTTGCGAGGAATGGCTTTATCAGATGAAAAGTTTTCCTCTAATCTTTACTAGTAGATGGAAGTACAGGTTCAAACAGGGACTTGCTGGGTCATCAGGTAGAGGTGGAGGCAATCATATCTTCCATGAAATACCCAGATGTAACAACAGCCATGAATTAAGTTACCTGCTTTGCTGTTTGTATGCTTCTCTATTCTCTCCTGCTGTTCCTCTAAGCACCTCACAACTTCCCAAGAGTTGGATAACAGTGCTTTGTTTCTGGACAACATCTTTACCTGTGTGATATCATCAGTTCCATGACTGATTGTTGGTCCATGTTTTTCATGATTATTTGCAAGATAATCATAGAATGTGTGCTCTTTTTTAATAGACAGGTTTTTTGTAGTTATAGTAGCATTTGCTTCAAGCAGCTTTGGTAATTCATGCCCTGTGGGCAAAATCAAACCATATTCTTCAACTTTCTTCGCTTTTAAACCTATCTGTGTGGCATTGTCAACATAGATGACTGGGGGACATGTTTGCATGCTGTTTTCCAGCCTGCCTTATTGCTTCCATTCTTGTAACATCTGCCACCCCTGAATGCTCAGTACAATCAAACTTAGATGTCAAAAGCTTCTTTGGGCTAGTTTTTCTCTAGTTTTGTTCTCTCATCAGTAAAATCTTCATCTGAAACTAGCCTAGCCAGGTAAATCAGAAGACATCCTACAGAATTCTGGAATAATGTAGGAATTCAGAAAATCTTTGATGTAACAGAATGCTTTAATGCAGGTAATTCCACTAATTTTTGTGTGAACTGTGTGCATAGCTGATTTTCTTATCGTGGCGCTCTTGCTCAGGATAATTTCACCTGAAGGTGAATGGATGAAAAATGAAAACCCTTGCTTGCCGATAGAGAAAAAAAAAAGCATTCAATGATAGAATTCGTAGAGGAGATACACTAAGTATTTGGAAGGAGAAAACAGGAGTTCCTTTAAAATTGAAAGACATTGGTAAAATGGCGTGATTAATGATATGGAAATTACTCACACAATATGACTTATTCAGTGAAATTCCTTAATCTTCAGTTATCAATTGGCTATAAATAATCTTCTCTCTCTCTCTCTCTTTTTTTTAATATATATATTTTTTTATGTATTTGTGTTAAATTGTTCAGTTGCTATACGGGCCTGATCCACCACTAAGTCAATAGGATTTTTTTTTTTTTTCCATCAGAGAAGAGAGAATTAGATTGTAAGCCTCCTTGAAAACTTTATACATGCTTGATTATTCTGTCATTACACTGTCTTTTGTCATACACACTGCTTCACCATACCCACTCCCTAAGCAAGTAAGTTAAATGTGTGTAAATAGAAGGAATATGAATGTGAAAACTTTCACTTTGGACACGTACACAAAAATATACTTTTACAAGCTCCTATTTAGCAGATTTCAGAAGCACAAAGAATATGAGAAGAATACAGTTTACTGAGATGTGAGGAGGTTGGTGGCAAATATAGCTATATGCTTCAGAGTAAACAGAGGTCTCTGAACATAACACAAATTCACCAATGGAACATTGGCTTGCCACCAACAGTCATTTGGAGAACACAGAGAAAACAATAAAATCAACAACCATAACTTTTTACTGGAATCCACAAAAACTATTGAAGGTAAGAGATCAAGCATCATTCAAGAAAGTTGTGGTCCCTATTTCCAGCCACATTTACAAACCTGTTTTGGTCTCACAATTTCTAGAATTATAGCTGGAGCCTTGCAGTGTTTTTCTAAACAGCAAAAATCAGGAGATGTCACCTTAGCAGTGGTGAGGCTGTGGGAAGGGAGATAGGTATCCTGCAACACAATGTATTCCCAGCCCGTTATTTAAACCATTGTTTCTTGTCCTGTCTTTATTGACTAATGCAAAAAACACCTCTAGCTTTCCTCTCATCATCCAAGCAGGTGTTTATTAATATGCACCTGGGAAAAAATATCTGAGCTGAATAGTTTGAGTTTCTGCTGCTCCTTTGCCAGGTCAGATTTCTCTGAGTTTTCAGTTTGTTTGTTTTTCAATTTTGGTTATCCTTCTCAATGATCTTGCCAGGGGAAGATTCTTAGAACTTAATCTCAGAGTATTCAGTAATGTCTGGAAGCTGTTTTTTGTTGAAAAGTACTGTCTCCTCAAATCCATCTGCTTTTTCTAGATCACAATATTTCTGTATATCTGAACAGAAAGTTACTTTGGAGGAAAAGAGTTTGGTTTGTCTTGTTTTCTTAAGATATTTTTATCCCTTTTGATTCCATGTTGAAGAGTTGGAGTCTTCAGCCTTTCCTCTCATTTCATTCAGTTTTCCATGACAGCCAAGGAATTTTTAGCTAAAATGTTAATGTTATTTTAGCTATCCTTTTAATATGGTAGGCATGTTGGAAATGAGAAGAAACTAGCTCTGTGCCATCTGTCAGCTCAGTGCTAGCTACCTGTGCTCTGTGGACCAGAATTTGAGTCTCTCCATGACAGCTGGCCCAAATGTATGGTGAAGCATAACAATGGGCCAATATTGTTTTAGACTTCCCCACTGTAGGGCTTGTATACTTGAACCTCAAAATATATAGAACAAAATAAATCAACAAGTTTAATAACGTGGAAACTTTGCATGTTTTATTTTCATTACACATTGTACTGTTCTTAAAGTGGGTATCAATAATTTATTTCCAAGTCAGAGTTTCTCAATCTTGCATTCTGAAAGAAATGAGAACAAACTATCTCCCCGAATCATTAGAGAAAGGCTTCAGTGCTGAAAGAAAGCGTTGCATGGATGAAAATGTAAAATAATTAAATTACATTATTTAAACAGCAGCCAATCATATTTTAGCTGCAATACAATGGAAGGGGAAATATATTAAACATCTTGACAGCTAGGTAACAGCTATTCAAATAAATTTATCTTGGTAACAGTAGATAACAGTGTAAAAATTTAGAAAGCTTTTTATTTTTTTAATATGATCAGTCAAAATAAATGTTGGTTAAAGACATAATGGTAACAAAAACAAAATCTACATATATTGTTTGCATTTATTAGATCTTGTTTCTTTTGAACATAGATTTGAATAATTAATTGAGCAACAGATAAACATGCTCTTTCTCCTTTTGCCCATGTACACAGACCTTTAAAATCAGAAGTCAGAGAGATGAAAAACAAGAAAGAGACAAAAACAAATAAATAAATAAACTGCAAACCTCAATTGCGTACTGATCTAGAGTCCAAATTCTGGTTTCTAGAACATTTTCCCCTTTTAACTAAAGTGATGCAGTCCCTATTCATTTGTATTCCCCTTCAAGTAACATGAAATAGCTTTCAGAGTCTAAAGAAAAGCAGTGTTTCACTTATGTATTTTAATGAGCACCAATGTCAGTAATAATCAAAATGATGTTTCACTTAGAGGAATAGTTTATTCCCAGGTACTTCTGCAGTGTACTAACATAACCAGAACACGAATGACAAGAACCAAGAAAAGGAGCTGCACTCGTTAGCAATTTCAGTAAGCCCTCAAACCAAATGTACGTCCACTAATACTGCATAAATGCTGCACATAGTACAGTCACTGTGAAGGGCTCTCTCACACAGAGAAGGGGTTAATAACCCTTTAAGACAAACCTCCCTACCTCAGTATATGGAAAGAAGTAAAAGAAATTCTTAAACCTAATGTGGTATACACAGAATGCCTGTGGACTAGCAGCAGGCTTCCTCAGACCTGCGTTCCATCCTTACTGTGCTGTAGAGGAACTGAAGTAGCAGGCAGACATCCCTAAAGATGGTCTAATGCAGTAGGTTCTGTGTCTCCAGCTATTTGCCAGGAAACATACAGTTTGGGGGACATAATATGATTTTGGGAAAAAAGATGCAAGAACCTTTGTTAGCTGGTTTTCCATTTGTGATTGTTTTTCTTTATCATACAAGGCTTCACCCGTGGGAATGATTTGGTCCCATGTTAATTGTTCATCTTGTTCAGTGGCAAATTGCTGCCTTCACAGAGGGAATGTGAATGGTTTGGGGATTTATTAGCTACTAGTTGTTTATTGATCACTCACAGTATGTTAACTATTTGTTGTTTAAATTTTTTTGCTCATAATATTACTTATTTGCAGGCCAAGTTTTGGCAGGGTCTAAGTTTCCAACTTGTATGAACAGAAGCAGATGGGAATGACAGAAGTGGTCTGATCCTCTCCTAATTTTCCACCAAAAACCTATTAGTTAACTGCCCTCTAAGCAGGCATGGTCACTAGGCTAAGAACGGTGGAGTGGCTAGTATCTAAGACCTGGGTATTTATGGAACATACCACTTTATTCAGCACGAGTTATCCTCCTAGCTCTAACTCAGACTGATAGTGCTTCTGGCAGGAATATTCCGTGTGCAAGGTTGTAAATGAAATTTCTGTCAACCAGAACATGGATGCATTTTAATGCTGTTTTTAAAGTATAACTTTGCACCTGTTTGCCTTTAATCTTCTTCTTGAATTTAGACCGTGACAATTTAAATTAATGTAGAGAAAACTCATTCCAGTAATGTTAAGCACTTAACTTACTGTAATCTTACAAAAGCCAAGAAATTGGGAATGCAAGTAAAAGTTCTAGCTGGTGTTTGTCAATCTTTTCCTCACCTGTGCATTGTAGCAAACGTGCTGCATGCACTGGTGGATCACATGCAAATAGATAGGTACATCTGTATGGTATATGCATTTATGGCTCTTATGCTGATCCAGGACTCCTAACTGCAATACAGTGGAGCTATAGAAGGATTACCAGGATGGATTTGCAGCCTTCTCTCTTAATTTCCTTGCCTTGGTGGATTTAAGTCAGACATTTATAGTCCTTGTGGTTTAATTTCCTTTGTTTTTCTGTTGTGTTTGTATTAATAAAATCCCTATGATTCATGTTTTAAAAACTCCCTGCACACAAAGTTGTGTTCATGATAGACCAGTGAGATTCTAATCAAGCACATATATATTTAGGGACTCATAAAAACAACGAAGTCTTTATTGACCCACTGGTTTATGGGCACTTTTAATAGTGTGAATTTTGAATCCATGAAACATACAAGTTAATGGCTTGGGAGTCAGTTCCTTTAATGAAATGTTTTTGAAGTCTGCAGAACCACAGACCTCTTGTCATTCTTTTTTTTTTTTTTTTTTTGAGACCTCCTCTTGTACTTTTTGTATCTTTTTCTCATCATAAGTTCTGTAGGTAACTTGTGTCTTTCTTAGTCTTTCTTATTACAGTCTTAAAGATTATGAATCTTGAAACATTTTACAACATCCTTTTCTTTTTAAAAAAATAAACAAATAAATAAATTCTGCCTGCTCTTGAGATTTGTTTAGAAATGGAAACTGGACCTGTTTGGTGACATCACAGAATCATTTTGTTTGGAAAACAACTTCAAGATCACCACCTCCAACCACCAGCCTGACCTGCCAAGTCCCATCAGCAGGCATGTCCCTTAGTACCACACCGTACATCTCCTTAATATTCCCAGGGATGTCACCACCTTCCTGGGCAACCCATTCCAAATCTTGACCACCCTCTAACAATCTAAACCCTCCCTGGAACATCTTGAGGCCTTCTCATGCACTATCACTTGTCACCTCAGAAAAGTCAGGAGAAATCAGTACTGATAAAAGTAAAACTAACTTGGATTTTCTTGTCCCCAGGTATATATACAATTTTATGTCCCTTGGGTAGAATTCTCTATCTCTGGAGATCCTCATGCCTCAGTTGCATTTTGCCACTGACTCCAGAAGCTTTTGTCCATTCCTGAACCATTTTGTCTTTACAAGCCCATTGCTCTGGCAAATGCAGCAGAGTAGAGTAAAAAAGCTTGTGTTCTGCTCCACCCCAGATATCCTGTGTGAGGGCAAATAATTCACACCTTTTTTGAACTCTTTTAACACCTGTAAGTGAATGTGATGGTAGTTATCCCTATCCTTTGCTACAAAAGAGGCTTTAAATCACTGCTGTTAAATGCAGAGCTTCTCAGACATATTTAGATCTTGGTTAATTGTACTTTTAAGTTTGCTCTAGTTCATAGGCCTAAAACAGGCTGTTGGTGAGGCCTAGTAGTGATTTCAGTATCTGGAATAATAAGGTGAACTTTCCAAATTTGGGAGCTATAGTGACCTTTTCCAGCCAGCAGATGGACTGGAATTTTTTGCTGAGATTAATCAGATCCACCACAGTACATATTCTAAGACTGTTGCCTGTCTTGGGTTTATTTACTTACTCATTTTAAGAACAACATTGCTTTTAAATTTAATAAGCTATCTATATATTTAACACATTCTACATACTCTTCTTTCACTTTGTTTTTATGTTTGATTATTATAAATTATGCAACGTTGAAAAGAAATTTTCAGCATAAAAATAAGCTTCTTATCTCACTTCCATGATTCAATTCATGTTCAAGTTGATATCTTGATATCATGCTTTGGATTTAAAGAATCTGATTCTTTGATATCTTTCCCTTTCATTTTCTCAGATACTATTTCTCTAAATCCCTTTCCTCATTCAGTGCTGGTTGTTCTTGTCTGTCCTGTATATTCCACTTTGGTCTTTAAAGTTATTCAGAACTCAAATATTTTCTAATGTATCTTTAACTGTGCAACTGATTTCCCATTATATCAACTGTAACAAATGAAGAAGAGATAAATATCTGGTGTTGATAAACCTGTTGTAAACTGGGTTCCTGTATTCTAGTAGATGCAGCTCTTAACAGAACATGCATTCTGTCCAAAAAGCAAAAAAATGACAGTAGTGCATTTTCAGGAAATTCACTTACTGGCAACCTGAAAGTTGATTCTTTTATTTATTTTTTAAATAATATCTCTCAAGATCAAATACTATGCATGTTCTCTGAGAACTGTAGGTCTAGTAGTCTGAATGAAGCAATCACTTTCAGACAATCTCTTTGAGATTTTGGCCTTTCTTTTCCCAGATCAATGCTTGTGAACTGTAAAGGAAGACAGTACTTCCCTCCTAGTGCTGTAGCATGTTAAGAAATATTCAGACCCAGTTGTTGGTTTTTTTTCATTATACTGCTAACAAAATCTGTTCTTTAAATCTTTTTTTTCTTTTCTTTTTTTTTTTTTTTACCCTGCTTTAGCAGGAACAGTAGTTCAAAGTTGTATCTTATGAAATTGCATTTATCTAGTATGAGAACCTTGGCCAGTTGCAACTAAAATTAAAAACATATACTATTTGTTCCATTTGTCAGAAGAACATCTTTGGTTGTAAGTGTAAGACTTATCAAGTGTATCTTTATGCATTTTTGTTCCCATGAGTGCCATTATTTTACAATTTCTTGGTGATATTTATATATATTCAATGTTTGACATCAGATAATTTGAGTTTGCTGTGTTTGTGAGATAATTCACAAGGGAGAAAGTTGTATTAAATAAATAATAGAGATAAATTTTATACTTCCGTATATTTCAAAGCTAATGCAGCTAACTTGCAGTGGAATGGTAACATGAAGACACTGTGCTGTAATTTGATTGATTTGTTTTGACAGCAGCCCAAATAATTGAGAGTGAAAGGTGTCAGCACAGATGAAATATTGTATAAGCCGCATTCAGAAGGCAACCCCAGCAGCAATAGCAACTGGAGTTTTATTTCCTTTGATATCACACTGTTACTCACTTCCAGTTTATTATAAAACCATGAAAGGTACACAACTTTCCATATGATGGAGGCTTTTATTGAGAGGATAGAAACAGAAGTTTGTCAGGTACTTGAACAATAGATACTGACAATAGGATTTATGTTGGATACAATATACAAGGGTTAATTATCTTAATCTTTCCCCCTGGTTTTCTCTCTTCTTTTAATCCCCTGTTACAGGCTACTGCTTATCTGGCATCTTACCTCTAGCTTGGAGGGTAAGTGACTCCCTCCAGAGCAACCATCAGTGTCAGTCTATGGATTGCCTGGCAGGGGACTGATGCAAAAGCAGTGTTGCTATTACCCTCCCCAGCAGTGAAACTTGTTTTTAGTTCACCTCTTCTGCACAGCAAACTATACCCATTTTGGCTAACTGGGAAAGAGTGAGGCTTGTCTGTTTGCCTTATAGTATCCAACTGCACTTGAAGGAACACAAAAAATTATAGCTTAAGCCTAGGAGAGCATAACTGTGCAAGCAACCTAGTGCAGAGAGTAGCCAAGTAGTCCAGCTGAAATAATGCCTGAAAGCAAAATGATTTGAAAGTCGGTATTGGTCTTCCTTAAAAGCATACTGGACAAGAGAAGAGAGCATACCTGTAAAAACAAAGCTTCCTTTGTCTTGAAGTCTCGTTTACTTCAGTGGGAGCAAGGTAGAGTTTGAACTGAAATGTATATGTCCTGCCATTCATTTCAGAAGTTCTTCATTATGAAGACATAGGTCGATGTAAATGACAAGGGCTCTCAGTAATGAGCTCCTGCTCATGCAAAACAAAACAAACTATGACAACCATCATGTTAACAAGATCAGGAACCCTTGTGGCTTTGTAATGTAACATCTAATCTATATCTATAAGTATACCTATACAAATATAATTATCTTACTTGGAGAAAAGTAAATAACAGAATGGGATGAGATTTCCAATACCAAGCAATTTGTACACAGTCACATTTCACTTATATTCTCTTTGTCTCCTGATCTGATCATTTCATAAATGACATGGTGGCATTTTTCAATGAAAAAGCTGAACTTACTGGTATTAATAAGGGAAAACTTTTTTGTTGAAGTGGTGGAGGAATGCAGGAGTAAACCAGTGTTCATAAAATAAATCTTATTGTACAGTAGGTTGCATCTACTAAAGTTTTGGTTTAGCGCAGTAGTGCATACTTGAAATGAATCCTGATTTTTTCACCATCTGCCTCTTGTTAGTTTGATGTGTGTGCACTAGATTTCTTTCAGAGGAAGCTAAACTAGAAGCTCTGCTCCAATGGCACTGCAGAACCAATTGGAGACTCCCACAGTACTCCATGCAGCCCAGTACAGCTGCTAATGTGGCCCATGCCATGCCCTGTGCCATCATGGCAGCGGCTCTTCCCACTGAATTTCTCAATCCAGCCTCAGACAAACACCCATCACTCAGCAACAACCAAAACATTGGCCCAAGATCATTCATCTTCTCTCAGTACAGCCCAGACAAGACAAAAAGTTGGACACCCGTGGCACAGTTGGCCCTTCGGACATCTTCATGAATCATACATTCAGTGTAGCCTTAAAACCTGTGTTAGTGGTGCAGAAGGAAGTAACTCATGACTGGTACATGCAATAAAATCAAAGCCTATATTGCTGATGATTCAGAGCACTGTTGATTTGGTAGAGATGTTAGTGCACCAACTGCCCAAGTTGGAGAGAGTTGTGTAGCTTATTTAATAAATAACTCTACCATCGGCACTTGCATAGTTAAATTTAACTTGTCAGCTTTGATTTTAGCCACCAGCAGCTGTAATGTTCTGTTTAGTAATCGCAGGAAAATGCTGAAAATGGAATACCTAGATGTATGTGTATATAAAGCTACCCATAAGCACTTAAATAACCCTTTAGACATATAAATCTGAAATTCTGTAGTTATTAGGGTGTGATTTACGGTGGAATCGCAGGCTTCCTGAACAATATGTTTTATGTATGGATGTTAGCTTCCTCATCAAGAAGTAAACAGGATCCATGAAAACTTGTGTGGTTGAAAAGATTCTCAGTAGAGTACATGGTTTTCTTGAGGTCTTTCATTTTCTTTCTAATACACCTTCAGAATTTTCTTTTTCACATCCAAGCTTGTTCCTATGAGCAATCACACCTACATTTACTGGCCCTGTGGAGCTTCAGGAGCCTCCTCCAGCCTCTAGAAGAGAAACTCCTGAAAACTAAAGGGATATAAAGAAGAAGAGGATCTAGTTAATTGAAAGATGCTCAAGTATCTAGCATGTTTTCTGGCCACAGTAATTGAGATCCCTCTTCAATTGCACACCCCTTGATCATAAGATGCATTTACCAGTTCATTGGTGACTGAAAAAAAGACATTAAAAGAAAAAGACAAGTGAGGCAAAACGCAAAAAGCACAGCCTTCTGACTGGCCTGGCAAATGTAAACCACTCAATTATGCCAATTCATAGGTATATCCCACATTAAATATTTTTGTGGGCCTCTCTCTGTCTAGATAACCCAATAAATTGCTGTTTTATTTAGCTAAAGTAGTTAACTTTAGAAGTCTAGTTAGAGTACCGGATAGATTTTCTCAATTGTAATGCCTGGTCCATAAAGATTCCACTGACTATTAATAGATGGGTTTTTGGAGAATTCACTGTTGTGAATGGCATCCGTCCTAGAAAATGTGTTTTTGCCCGCACCTCCTCATATTTAAAGTAATTCCACACTGTTGTTGCAAGTGGTCAGTTCTGAATGGCGACTGTGATATGACCACATAAAGCCAGTTCCGGAGGCTCTCAACATTCAGTTTTAGTGAGGCAGATTCACGCGAAGTGTGCTGCTTTAGTCTCCATTGGCATTTGGGAGTTTGAGCTTTAAAAACCCCAGAGTGAAGACCCTTAGGGTTTGGCTGACCATAACCTGCAAATAGTTTGGCAAGACCCTATTTGCAGGGACTGCTCAAGAGCAGAATCTCCCTTCCCCCATTTCAGTGGTCAGCACTGACACATTGCATTATGAGAAAGAGTCCCACATAACGCAAAGCTACTTTCAGTTGTCATGAGCACTCAGCCTTATTTAAACTGACAGCTTCTCCATCACCCCCAAGCTAGAATCCCAGTGTCAGAGTGCTTCAAGAAGTTGGGATTCAAAGCTATACTGTCTTGCCTAACAGCTGTGATAGAGTGATGCAAAACAGCATGGAAGAGTACTTCAGAGATGGAAAGACGATCCCCTAGGTGGAGGTAGGTATGGATGGTGGATATTAGATATGGATGTTCCAGTAAATGAAAAGAGAGACAGTAAATTAGAAAGTAGGCCTCAGCATGAGTTCAGACAAGGAAAGAAACCTGGAGGAACTTCTCTCTTCTCTTGGGCTTCATCAGTTCATTTGACTTCAGTGACCTGGGATCATGCCATTAGAAAGGATTATAATTCCTGCATGTTCCAAGACAGAGCTCTTCCTTCTCCCATAACACTGGCTTGCTCTGTTGCTCCTTTCAAAGTCTGATACTGAGATTCAATAGTGACAAGAACATGTGAAAACATTTTGAAATTAAACATCACAGAAATTTCTGATGTGAGGAAATCAAGTCTACCAATAAGGAGCATAAAGTGACCACGTGATGAGTCCTTCGTCTTACTGATTTAGCAAATGCTTACGCATTTGTCAGGTTAGGCATTTAAGTGATCTCTTTTAACATTTGAAAGAGTCACTTCAATCATTCAATGTTTAGTAATGTGGAAACTGAGGCAAGGAGAAGTGTAATGACTATCTAATGTTTCTCAAGAGGACAGTAGCAGAGACAGCCTTAGAAACCATTCCCAAGTCCAGATTTGCCAAACTTATGCCTACCAATTTCTAGAGGGAGAGTGCCATGCTCAAATTAACAGAAGAAAATAACATTTTGGATCATACTATTTCCACAATATTTTCTAGGAATTCATATAAAGCTGTATCTTGCTTGTTTCACAGGCATATCTCATCAGTTTATAGGTTGGCTGCTTCCATGAGTGAAGCTAGTAGTAGTTATATTTTTGGTCTGCTCCTTGAGTTATACAAACACTGAGAATATGTGAAAAAGTATAATTCAAATAAGCACAGTGATTGAGCTGTGAATGGTTTTCCTCCTTTTCTTCCTTTTCTGTCTTCTTTCTGCTAGAAAGTAGGAGTTTGGGATTAAGGAATTGTACCTACTTTCTGTAAATGTAAAGTGGTTTATATTCTTGCCTGATTTTTTGGTTTGGAAATGAATACCATTGTCATGACAGACATTTAGCTCTATATGCAGTTACATTTCAAAAAATGCACCTGCTTTTTAAAGATGGGGTAAGAGAGGGTAGGGAGGAGTACCACTACTTGGGTCTCATGCCAGACATTAATGTAAAATTAATTCCTTTAAAAAGATTTTTAAAAAACCACAACATTTTTCTAATGTGCATTAAGAATGTTGGAGTGCTCACTGAAGCATATGCTTTGAGCTTTCAGGAGCAATCTGTAGTCAGGCATTTTAAATGAAAATTGATTTGTGATTTACATGGTCAGTGGAAAGAAAATTAACTTATGGAAGGTTGTAATGAAATATTAGACAAGTAAAAAAGTAGATGGTGATCTAGTGGAACTAAAAGTCCCATCTGGAAGAATTCTGTGACATTTTTACATTTATCTGTGTTCTGCATGAGTTGTAATGTTAGTGGTAATTTTATGGGACTGAACTGAAATGAAAAGGGTGTTATCACAGATTGCCTACAATATAGGATTGTGTTCAGTGGAGAGTCCTGTATCTTTTTCTCCATTTTCCTATAATATGACTCATTGCACTTTTTTCAGCTACTGTTGTTGAATTCATTCAGCCTTTTACTTGAGGTTATTAAAGAAGAACATCAAATGCTCACAAATACAATCTAACAGCACATTTAAAAGCAACACTGCTTCGACTTACTCCTGCATAGCTGAGATGTTGTCCAGGAGATTCTTTAAAATATATACTAAAGGAGCAAATATTACTTCTCTGAAACCATATATTACCACAGATTTAAACTTATTTTTGCTTTTAATTTCTGACTCATCAGCAAGAGGAAAAAGAGAAAGCTGCTCCAGAATACACAATGTAGTGTATGTTTCTATTACTATTCTTTTTAAACACTGATTTTCAGTGTGTGACATCCTTGATTGCACTTGCTGTCAGCTTCTTGGAGAATGAAGAAAGAGAAACATGTCAGAATAGCATGATGCCATACTCTCTTCACTCTTCTCCTGCTTTTGTAATAGAAAATCTTCCTGTTTCAATAATTCACACTTTATTGGTATCGGAAAGAGGAACTGATGTACTAACCTCTTACAGATAATCTTTCTCCTTCTGTAGTTTCCATATATGACAATTTCTGATTTATCCTAGTTTGTATATCTTGATCTGGCAAAAGATGAATATTCTATGGAGTTAGGAGGATCTGTTAAAGCATTTGGTGAAATTAGCCCTGTTGTGGATTTAAGAGACCTCCAGTTTTCTAAGTATAGAGAAAAATACTTGAATCAAAGATTTGCTTCCTTCTGTTATTAAATAGATTATAAATTACCTCTCTGACTTATTGAAGTCATGTTTGTTGTGGACGTCCTGTCTTTCCTTTTATAGGAGAATTGTGTTAGATTCCTTAAGCAGGTGAAACTAGATTTATGCAACTTATTTTTCTCTGTTCCTTTAAAAAATACATCTGTCTGATTTAAATGCATTCTAAGCATTCTAGTTTATTTGAACTCCAGACTGTGACTCAGCATCATGCAGGACTTGGTCACTACCAAGCAAATACAGATTGCAGACTTGTACATCTTCTTGCTTCTTGTTGCTGTTGTATTGTTTTGTTCCTCCAGCTGGAGAATCTGGTTTGAAGTTACACCATGTGTATATCACTGTTAGCTGTAAGTCTTAAATATCACATTGTGCAACCAATATCACAACATACTAGTATGTACAAGTGCATTTTTGAATAAAATAATGTGAAATGCATTATTTCTTCAGTGAATTAATTTTGTAAGAATGTTTAAAAGAAAAGAAACAGCACAAATCTATCACAAACAGTACATATGTTTTTCAATAAAATGATGTGGCTCATGATGGAAGGAGCAGCCTTTATAATCACAGGATACTATAAAGGTCAATATTAGGTATTGGCTTTCCATCCTGTCCATCTGAAACAATATACCATGTTGAGTGTAATCAGTAAATGGTAGTAAATGAACCAATTAGAAACATTAGCATTGCAGAAAGACAAGATTTGAGAATAGATGTTAAGTGGATCCTGCAGTTGGTAATTGTCATCCTGGGAATAATTACACTAATTAATAGCTGGTAACCCCAGACCCCTTGTGCCTGTGACTTTGAATGAGTTAATGATTGCTGCTCTAGAGAGTGTATTGCTAGTAGGTTTTCAGTAAGTGTCAGCAGAGTAAAGAGGCCCCAGGGAACGGACTTGGGCTCTGATGATCTTTAGTGTCCCCACTTCTACAAACCAGAAGTACTTCTCTGAACGATCAGATAATGTCTCTACAGACCACAAAGTAATGAATAGCGGTTGGAGATTTTCAAATGAAGAGATCCATTTCATCATAAAGTTCCTGATTTGTAAAGTTAATACTAAGTTCGGGTAACCTCAGCCTTATATCATTTGCAATCAGCAGGTTTTACTTCTGAGGCTGTGCATCAAATAAACCACAAAGGCAATTTTTTTCTTCTCTTGTTCCTCTTGACTGTAGTTAAGTGGACTCTACTTCTGCTGGAGTTAATTTAAAATGTTGCCAAATCTTTACTGACATCATTTAATTTTTGTGGGCTTTTAAAGACTGGGAAGTTTATTTTACATAGAAGAATGGATCTAATTCCTTTGGCTATTCTGTTCTATCTCTCAGTCTCTCTTTCCTCCCCCATAAACAAAAAGTACAGCAGCTCTGTAATATACAAAAATTCATGAAACATAATCTAAATATCCTCTAAAGGATAATACTGGGGATAATACTTGGTTTTTTATCATTAAAATAAATACTTGACTGATGTCAAAATGGCAATAGAAGAATTCCAGTAAAATCAACATGATGTCCATAAACCACAGAGGACAATGTAAGGAGAGTTCAGTCTTGCAGTCTGTGAAGGAAAGGATTATTAATATATTTTATTACCTTTGATCACATGAAACAAACAAAAAAAAGGACACAGTACTGCCCTTGTTGGAGCCTTTTTTTTTTTTTCTTTTTCCCCCCACACAAACACACACACACATAAAAATGAACAACAACAACAAAAACAAAAACACCCTGAAATATAACAAGGTAATATTGTATTGTCATAAATCCAGGTTTCTAACACTATTTGATATTCACAAGTTGATGATTCCTCACATTGTCTACAGGGAATTAAGAGAGATCATAAAGTTAAATCTCCTTATAACTGCATTTGCTGTCTCTGCTGCTTTCCTATGACTCTCCAAATGGGCAAGAGAGCTCCTTGGAGCCAATGTGAGTTGGCCTGATTTAAATTGTAAAGCTGTTAGTTGACAAGGATCCTACTCATCTTTTTTTAGATAGACAAACAGAACTTCTTACTGAAAAAGCTATGGAAGTTTAAAAGAAAAGTCTTTAAACATTGCTTTGAACCTAGAACTTGGAATATAAATATAGTATCTGTACAGCACTTTGAAGCAAGAATCAACATGATGATTGCGTGGGCAGCTTTCTTATGTTCTACATTCTGTAATAGGGAATATATGCCATGAACATTTTCATTTTGTCAACAATTATTTCTCATAGACCTCTGGTGTTTTGTTTTTTGTTTTCTTTTGTTTTCTTTGTTTGGTCTTTGCTTTGTGTTGCACATAAAGGCAAGAATACAGTCATAAATTAAGACAACAATGCTGAAATTTTTTAACAAAGAATGCAGAATGAAATTTAGCAACCAGATAGGTACCAAATGCTTTCTTTAAAGACTACAGTGTCATGTAGACTGGTGGGAAACTATCCCTTAGCATTTAAAATCAGATATAAAAGTTAAATAATTGATATCTCCCTTAATTAAGACCCAGTGTTTACCCACATGACAGTTTATAGAAAAATATGGTTTTTCAACTGTAAATATTATATTGTTCAACTTAAAAATGACAAACTTTTATAAAGCTCCTGGAAAAGCAGAATGATAAGATGCAAAACACTTTAAGTAGCATATCTCTTTGTCAACTAAGTACTTCATTACAGTCTTTCTTTTCAGTCTAAAAGATTTTTTCCCTGAGAGAACATTCAAAAATTGTAAGCATTTTAAACAGTTTGTGTTGCATTATGCTATAGCAGTAGCAATGAAACTCAATCATCTTTATCTTCACTCACACCCATGGGAAGGGTGACAAATAAAAAGATAGTATCAGGGGAAACTACAGATCTGATTGTCTTCTATAAAACAGGAAGAAAATTAACTACATCTGAATTTTGTTGTATTTATACAGGTTGTTTAAAGGATGCTAATGTAAAATTAGTAAATTAAACTAAACCCCAAAATATTATAAAACAAAAACAATTCTGACCAACAGACTTTGTGGGAAAAGAACAGAAACTGGGAGAAAGATAGCATTCATGGAAATTGCAACCTGTCCAACAGGGGCAGTATCAAACAAGTGACACTCCAAAAATATGCCAATTGTTCAAAAAGGAGGATGTTACAAACAGCAAGGATGAAATACTGAAATTATACTTTGCAAATGAATAAGGGGACTTGGCTTACTGAACTGCAAAGCAGTGACTGAGCATTGATTTCAGACAGTGGCACAAAAAAATGCACATAGAAGATACTGGCACTCTGGAAACGGTATGAGAGCCCATGGGATCTCCTCTGTGCTGGGAGTGAGCCTGTGCCTGGAAGACAGTGATCACTGCTCAGCAACAAAGTTAACCAGACAGTGCACAGACCCTTGAAATCTGACATCAACCAAGCAAATTAGGTTTTTATTCCAGACATGAAAGATTGTGAGACTTGTGACCTAATAGTACAAAGGACACAAACAGTAGGCTTGCAGCAAGCAATCTCATTTTGCCTCTGAGTTGCAAAAAAAAAACCTGCATTTCACTTAGAGAGTTCTTTGACTGTTTTTGCTGAAACCAGGAAGTCAGAGCAAAATGTCAGAGGACTATGGCTAGTGATGGTCTAGCCTCATATTCTACAAAAAGCATGAATTTTCTTATATTCTGACCACTTAGACCTAAAAGAGCAATTATAGTCTTTTATCTTTTTAGCCATTTATACACTGCACCTCAAAAGAGAGCAAACCGTATAAGCAAGAAACATTTAGTTCGAAATTAGTAACATAAGGAAAAAAAGGACAGAGGAAATCAAATAGTGAAAATTAAGATTGGATTTAAGATGGATAGAGAAACAATAAATCCAAACAGAACGTGAAGCACAAAAATGTTAAGCACAAAGCCAAATAACATTAACTGTGTAAATCTGGGGGTAAGCAAAAACATGAAAAGAAGTCCAGGCTCCACTGGAGACAGTGGCAGAATTTCCTTTGTCTTCAGTCAGGTCAAGACTTCTCCATTGGAGAGGGGCAGCATAAAGCCGAACTATGTTGGAAGAAAAAAGAAGCACTTGAGGGAGCCAGCCTGAGAGCATGAGACAGGTTCTCTCTGAAGGCGTGGTGCATCAGAAGGGCGTTCTTGCTATCCAGACAAAATGCTTGGCTAAATCACATCAGGACTGCCATTAGGAAAGGTCACGTAGGTTAGAGAGGGAAGAGAGTAAGCCTGTCTACATCCAGATGAGGATCTACCTCTGGTTTGCTAAAATAAATATTCCATCTCGTGATTCTCCAGCAGTTAACACTAACATCTTTGGAACAGGGTGGCAGTGATTCAGCTCGTGGAAACAAGATGTCTTTTACAATGACAATGTTGACAGGAAAAAGAACGTTTATGAAATTAATGCTTGAGTGTGACTGTAAACATATTTTACTTATGTTTTGCTTGGGATTTGGGAGAAAGGTTGCTAGTTCGAAGTGAGAGGGTCAAAAATAAGAGGAGGAGTTTTTCTGGTAAAAAAAAAGAAGAAGAAGAAGAAAAATGAAATAGCAAGACATTATGGTCTGAAGTATTTTCTACTGGCTTTGGAATTACTGTGCACAGTAAAACTGAATCAACCAAATCTCTCCAAAAGTGTATTTTAGCCAATAATGATGTAAGAAAAGAGAAGGATTTGCTACTCAGTTTGTAAAATTGTTAAAGCTTTTAAGTACAACTGCTACCATAATATGTAGTCACAAGTGGTTCTTACACAAGATTTCTTGCAGCGTAACAAATTTCAAGACATTTCAGAAGCTTCTCTCAGGTGAAATTCTAGAATTTCACCAGCTTCTCCAGTGCTCCTCTCTCCTCCGTGCGGCAATACACCTGGTAGCTATAAAAACAGACTTTCTCCATTTATTTTTATTTGTGATTCCACCTAGCACCAGAATGCCAAGAAGTTTCTCTTTGGTATTTGGTGTACCTCATTGCAAGAAAAAAGGGGCATTTATACTATGTCAGGATTCCATGGTTATATGCCAGAAATTTCTATTATGAAACATTTCTGTAAACAAACTAAATTCCACTGGGAAATATACAGATAGCATTCATTTTTTCTTATTCTGTTTATTTTTATTATTATTTTAATTAGTGCTCTCCACAGAATGCTGAAAGTTATGATAAACATTTCCTGGAGCAGATTTTCTACCTGGAACTCTAAGGAAAAAATCTGCATTTAAAGATGTTGCTTTTTGTTTTCAATCTGAAGGAGATTTTAAAAGCATTCTTACTAGATGCTTTATAGTTTTTCTCAGAAGAATAGGATTTCTAAAGAAGGAAATTTATTCTAGCATCAAAATTGAGCTAAATTTGTGTGTATGTGTTTATTATTTTCTAAACTGCATGACTTTAAACAGTTAAAGCACCAGGCTCAGCCAATATGGAAATACAGCTGAATTTGAAATTTACTATATGCTGTTTCTGCTTTTCATTTTTTACCATTTCACACCTTGTCCGCATCTCGAGCAAGCTTGTAAGTTTCCAACGCATACATTTCTTGTGATGATATATTGTCCTGGTGGAAAATTTCATTTACTGGCTGTGCCCTTTGCTGAACCTGTTGCTAGTCAGAGAACATGATAAGCGTATAAGTAGCATGCTACTTCATTTATCATACATCGTTTTAGACACTCAAATATCTCATATACAATTCTGCATTCTGCACCAAGGGAAACTACTAAACTTGCAGGAAAAAAAAATCTACAAATAAATTGTCAGTTTATAATATATAAATGTATCATCCTAATAAAAATTAATCATAGTTTATACTAAAACTGAAAGTGCCCTTCATTTTATTTTTATTTTTTATTTTTTATTTTTTTTATGTCCTCAGTAACCACACGCTATCAAACACTAATAGAAAATATCTGGCTTTTGTGATTTGGTGTAGAGCAGAATTGAAAGATATAAAAATACTGTCTATTTTTAATAATTGAAGTACATTGCGAATAAATCACAGGCTTGAAAGATCTAGCAGCACTAAGAACATTCTGCTCTCCTAGCATTTCTCTCTGGTTTAAACATTCACCATTTCTTGAAAGAAAAAAAAAAAAGATTCAAAAACCACCCAGAACACCAGCCAAAAAAATCCTTAAACATTTAAAGAATTTAGAAAGAAGGAAAACAATTCCAGGAAATTTAAGGTCAAATAAAACGTATTAAATCTGATGTACAGGCTGTGTGTAGCAGAGCCAATCACCTCTCCCTAATTTCAGTAACATCTATAGATTTCAAAGCTTCTTCAGACCATCATTACAGTATTTTACTACAGACTACTTTTTATGTCTAACATAAAATAATCTACATCTTGTCAAGGTGTTGCATTTGAAATCTAGAATGCAGCGATCTGATTTATGTTAAACAGTACTTAAAGTAATTACAACCTTTCACTAAGATATTGAACTATGGAAAACTATATCTTACATTTACATAGCACCTTTCATCCTGCATCCTTTCAAAGCTTCACATGAAAGAGCCAGTTCAGCTCTCTCTCATATATATCCATGTCTAGGGAGGAGTAGAAGCATTTAATGGCTCATAGTGACATTGCATTCTAACTTTGAACCAGAGTTGGAGAAGTACTTGTTAAACAGTTTAATTACCAAAACTGTAATTTGACTAGGTTATCAGAGCTGATATAGATGTGTCTGAGGAAAATAGAGGAGAGAGAGAAAGAAAAGGAATCAAAAAGCACAGCTAGCATAGATGTCATGTATCTTATCTTGGTAAACAAAAGGCACCTGCACATAGGTTTGGGGTTTTTTTTTTGTTGTTGTTGTTGTTTTCATTTTTGAAGCAGTGATTTTAGAAAAGATCCCAGGTAATGTGAAGGATAGAATCTCCAATACAGGTTTCCTTCAGCTTAGAGACTTCCAATAGAATCCCAGTTAGAATGCTGATATATAGGAGATATAAGTACAAAGAATGTTTTTGATTTTCAGTCAGAATTTGTCTAACTGACGAGAACATAAAGATGTGACACTAAGTAGCCTCGTCATGTAATCATCACATATTCTAAACAATGGATGGGGAAAGGAAGGAGAAAAAATGGGCCTGTACAAAACTATATATATAACTATATATAAAAAATGGGCCTGTACAAAACAGATCCAAAACATCATGTGAAGCAGACTTGGACCATCACTCACATCTGTATCTTTTCATAGGAGCAAAGTGGTTACAATTTCCATATGATCAATCAGTTGTAAATTTGAAACCTACAGCTGTGATTGGCCCACTATGGAAAGAAGTTTTCAAGGTTTATTTTAAAATACATTTTTTATTTTCCATTCAAAACTCAGTGATATGGAGTTTGAAACTCAATTCAATTTCAGTACATACAATTTTTCTTCTAGAATTTAAAATGTGGATACATTTGCAATTTCCAGGAAACTACAGGGGCTGATACTCAGAAATTTCTGGTATAGAACTGGCTGACTTGTTGGGCTTTAAAACACTGATGAAATCAAGGGCCGCTTTTTCGAGTTTGAGTAGTTAAGACTTATCTCTATAAGCAGGAGATAACATCTTCTACATTAACTGGTGTTTATAGTTGCGTTCTGTTCCTACAGCTCATAGATTAAAAAAAATACTGGATGAATGAGTCATTTGGTACTTCTCTAGTGCTGGAGGTGAAATCTATCTTATACAAGAATTTCCCATAGGAACGAATAGTTTGGCAGTTGCTAGGTGTCTTTATGAGCAGGTACCTCAGGTCTGTACAAGGAGACAAAAACTTTCTGCATTTAGTTTTCAGAAGGTGCCATGATTCAAATATGAATAATAAAAACATGAATAATAAAATATCCATGTCATGTGTTTGGTTTGCCAGAACCAACTAGGTAAGGAAATGTGTCTTGCCATTAGAATGGTTTTAAATATAAGCTGCCATGTTTTTTCCTTTGTAACACAGATTCAACACAGTGAGGAATCAACCTAGAATGAAAATAATTTCTTCTTACATTGAACATGCCTCACCCTCCTTGTCTTACTAGCTTCTTTCATTGCTATTGAAGTGGTAAAGATGCTCATTCACTTCGCTTTTCAAAGAGCTGATAAAGCACAGTGTATTTAATATTAGTACAGAAGACAGGAAAGAACATCTATGTGTTATGGAAGAAAGATTGTCAAGATACTTTAGTCAACGATGTTCTTGTTTGTTCTCTTGAAAGATATCCAATACTGGTTAGTAGAACAGTTGATTTTATTGTGGTGTGTTTGTAGATTTAAAGATAGCTTTTGAAGAAAGACTGTGCATAGTTACATTAAAAAAAAAGAAAAATAAGAAAGAAAAGACAGTTGACTATGGCTTTATTATATAGGAATATGGTTTACGTTCCATTGATTTGTTTAATCTTGGCATCTTAAAATGCTGTATATCTATTAATTAAGATTTCACAGAATCTCTACTAAGTAATGTTATAACTTTTCCATTGCTTGGAGAAATAATATGTCAAGAAATTAGGGAGTAATAGAACCAAGTTCTGCCTCTAAACGCTTTCCTATGCAGTGACCTCCTTCCTTTCTACACTAATGAGAATCCGTAGGGCTCTATTTTGGGACCAGTTCTCTTCAATGTATCAGAAATGATTTAAGTGCAGGATTTGAAGGTGGACTAACTTTGCAGATGACACTAAATTGTGAGGCCATGTTGAGACTTTCAAAGGTAAACACACCTAGTAGAGAGCCCTTGACGAATTGGAGGGCTGGACAGTCACTAGCTGCTTGAAGTTTAACAAATCAAGTGCCTGATTTTATACCTGAGATTGGGTAGCCCTGGGTGTATGTACAAATCAGGGGATGAGAGGCAGTAGGGCACCGCCATAGAAAGTGATGTGAGGATTCTGCTTGACGGCAAGTTGAATCTGAACCATCTGCGTGCCCTGGCAGCCCAAAGGGCCAACCGCAGCCATGGGGTGGTGCATCAGGCCCACCCTGCCAGCCTAGCAAGGGAAGGGCTTGTCCCACTGTGCTGTACAGCCTCACCTCCAGCATTGTGTGCAGGATTGGGCACCTCAATATAAGGGCGTAAGGCTATGACAGAGTATCCACAGGAGGGCTATGAAGATGGTGACGAATCTAGAAGGCAAGGTGTATGAGAAGCAGCTGAGGCCCCATAGTTTGTTCAGTCCAGAGCAGAGGAGCTGAGGGGAAACCTCATTGCAGCTGCAGCTCCTCGCAGGGAGCGAAGGGGCAGTGCTGAGCTCTGCTATCTGTGACAGCGACCGGAGCTGAGGGAACAGCTTGGAGCTGTGTCCAGGAAAGGTCAAGTTGGGGGTTAGGGAGAGGTTCTGCATCAGAGGGTGGTGGGCATGGAACAGGCTGCCCAGGGCAGTGATAACAGCCCCAAGCTGCTGCAGTTCAAGGAGCACTGGGACAGTGCTCTCAGACATTTGAATTTGGTTTGAATTTTGGGTGGTCCTATGTGGAGCTGGAAGTTGGACTCAGTGATCCTTGTGGGTTCCAGTTCAGAATATTCCATGATTCTGTGATTCTTTTCTATATTTCTGTGCTCTGTCTTAAAGCACCTACAGACAGGAAGTACCTCTGGAAAGATCAGGATCAAGGGTTGTTTCTTTTATAAGAAGAAACCTCAATATTAAGGCTTACTTCCCTCTTTCTGTTATGTATTCCTCAGCAACACCTTTATTTCAGTTCCTTTCCCCTTGATTTATGTTTCTGGAGATAAATGTTGATGCCCTAGATTTCTGGTACTTCAGGGGTGCTGAACAAGGAGGATGACAGAATAGGTTGTTACAGTCTTAATGCAGAGATCCTGGGCAGAAGCAGGGCAACAGAATGCAGTCCTAACAGATGTACTCCATGGGTACACTATCCTCAGTTAGAGGGGTTTATGCTCCCTTGTGCATTGTTGGCAGGCTGAAGGAACTGAAGAAAGAAATGTAGTCCAATTAGAGTCCTAAATTCATGTGGTTTGGTATACTTCTTGGGAGCTTTTCTCAGTGTTGTTGGTTTTACTATGGGGTACAGTATTTCCCTTTGAATCCTGAAGGTAGTTATTAAATAACTAGAAGTCTGCAACATCTCTTTATTATTCTATTTCTACAGAGTACTGAGGCAGAGCTTGCCATGAAGATGCACTTTATCTGGGTAGACTTCAGATATGCAGATATCCCTGAAAAAAACTATTTTTTGTTTAGTTGCTTATTTATCATTTGTTTTTTGTTGATGCTAAAGCAGAACATTCTTAAAGCTATATGGAAGACCAGAAGACCACAGATGAATACGGTCAGAAGAGAAGTACAAAGAAATGGTAAAGCTGTTGTGGTCAGCATGGTGTTAATATGCATCATCTGTACTTGAGTAGTAAATAAGAGATAACGGGGCAAGAGGAAGGGCAGAGGTGGGCAGAAAGATCATTGAAAGTAAGAAAAGGCATCTTGTATTTGATGTGATGAAAAAAAGATAAATTAACTAAGAGACATCTCAAATAGTGGCCTTGGAGAACTAAATGGGTAAAAGGATGCCATTTTCTCTTCCTGAGAGAAAAAAAAAATCATGTTGTTATAACTGAAAGTTAAGCTGCTGAAAGTGTGGATAAGTGTTCTGATTGTGCAATTTGTAGATCGTAGATAGGAAGAACCTTAGAATAGGCCATGTGTAAAGAGTCTTCATGATTTAGGAGTTGATAGGCCAACTTGTGGCATATTAAGTGAAATTTGTGTCTTTGAGATTACTTATATAAAGTATTAGATGGACCAAAACCAGACTCTGAAGAAACTGTGGCAGAAAGCTGGAATGAGGGATTACATAGAATTTCTGAAAGACTTGCCAATGAAGCAATTAAAAGTGTGACACAAGAAGTGCTCTGTGATGGAGCGATGAATCTGAAGTTTTAGTTGAGTGCAAATGATAGGAGACAGGACGCAGAGGTACATGGTGAAATTAGTAAGCTACCTCAGGCTGTAATTGTGAATGTATGTTTAATTATTAACTGAAGAAGGCAACTCTGGAGCAGTAGTTGTAGTGTCAAATGAAGTTAAGGCTGATATATTTATTTTTCTTAAATTAAAGCAAATCAGTGTTTAGAAAAGGAAGAGGCAGCATGGCATGAAAGGTGAACAAAAGGCAATTCAGGCATCTCCAGTTAGGAGAGAGGACGTAGTCAATAGAGAAAGTAGCAGAATCAGCAGGAAATTGACATTTAGAGAAAGAGAGTTGTAATTGCATCATAGTTTTGTCAGCCTCCCCTTGAAAACATCGGATCAATACTATCTGGAAAGAGAAGTGAAGAAGGGAGAACAGGAACAAAAAACTAGAAGTTTCCTCCTGAGGAGCATTTGGATAGGTATGAAACAATGACAATATGGTAGAAGGAAGATAAGACATAGACGCAGATTTCTTCAAAGGATGATCACAGGTAAAAGAACGATGCCATGATTTGAAGCAGAAACCGCAGAATGGGAGAAGCTTCTTACTCTGCTCGCAAGCTAATTTGAGTGAGGCAGGGCTACAGTAGGAAGCTTCCACAGAGGATGGTTCTCAAAGCAACAGCAGCAGAGCAGTGGTATCCAGATCTTTGATTGCCACAAGCTGCAAGGTTCCAAATCACAAATTCTTTTGATTGTGTCAGAAATGCACTGTCTATTCCAGAATCAGTTAAATTTTGTCCTGAAAATCGGTATGTAATATGCTGCCTCTGAAGCTATGTTTAACTCTGGAAAAAAAAATAAGAGATGTAGTTTTTTTCCTTCCCCTTGCTTGTAACTTATCTTAGGAAGTAACCACCTTCAAGTTTGTTGAAATATATTGATTTTCAGAAGTAAATGGCATTTCAGGAGTGCCACAGCCCATCTGTGCTGTGAGTGTCCTTTCTGACTAGAAGAGCAATTGGAATGAACTGGGTAATCACTTTCCACATCTGTTGACTTCTTTAAAATCTCAATTTAACTAACTGTCTGTGCATGTTATTGTATAGCCAATTATCCGTACAGTCTTTTTTCAATTTTTTCAGTCCATTAGATCAACAAACACAAGCCCCTATAGGTATGTGTATTACTTTCTATAGTTTTGTATTTGACATAAGGAAAAAATGCTATTAGTTTGGATATACAGCCAGCTATGGATTCAGAAGCATGGACTCATGTTTCAGAAGGGAATGGTTTAAGATTAGGGGTAGAATCCAGCATAACCTCCAGCTGCAAGATTCTTGTTTTTATAATGACATGTTTTTCCCATTCTTTCTTACTTAATCTCATAATGTATTAGATTGTGCTATAAAGTACACATCAATTTTACAGGTCTTAAGTGTGTGAGAGAGGTTTTTTATGCCAACTGTCAAGTATTTTTGTTCTAGAATACATAGTCTTTACTATGTTGAGTTATACCTTAATGTATAATGTTATTATTCCACTGATTTCCATGTGGTACTACTCAGCATAATTGAGGTTGGCAGTTTCGGGTCTTTTGTTCTCCAGTGTGTGTTTTCTCTATTAGAAAAAAAATACATTTAAATTATGATGTTACTATGGAAAAGCTGAAAAATCTAAATAATAGTCTAGTAGGGCTCTAGAAGGCAAGTTTTCATAAGGAAACCAAGCAGCAAAATACATTTTCCAGCTGAGTACTTCATCAGTGATTATTGGCAAGTTAAGATTTTTTCCAAGGAAATTCTTAAGCAGTTGAACAAGGTAAAGTGAACCAATGGTTAAGCTCACTGAGGAAAATAAGGTAGTTGCATTCACTCACTAAAGACAAAATTATAGGAGAGAAAGAAGGTAAGTAGTTAAGAAATCATTTTAAACTAGAGGAACCCTCTTTCACATCTTTACTACTCATATGTATTGTCCCCTGCCCACTTCCATTTTAAGCTGTGAAAAATGCATCTGTACTAGTAGACACACAACCTGTTTGAGTGTTTCTCGTTGGATTTTCTTCACACATGATTTTTTAAAATAGTAAATATGCTATTTCTTATATTATACTTTCTTATACTATTTTTATACTATATGTTATTTTTATAATAATATATTATTTCTTTAAGAAAAAAGTCAACACACAAGGTGTGCTGCTTCGAGGAAGTAAGAATATTGTTCTTACACAGAACATGAAATGTTCTTTAATTACTAAATTATATTTTTTATTGGGTTTAGTGAAAATTATGATGATTCAACATCCATCAGTGTATCTTCAGCCAGTTTTCACAGTGGTGGCTTATGGGTGTATCCATCTGCTTCTCACTTTTCTATACCTGTCTTGGTTTGTCTCTGACATTTTGTTTTTCCAGAGATGACTCAATGTTAACTGTCGCCTGTCACATTTGACAACATCCCCTCCATTAGTCTGTCACGTAACCTGTCTTTGACTTCCCTATTCTTTACCCTGCATATACAAGCCTTTCCTCAAACTTGCCTTTCTGATATTTACAAACAATTATGATAGTTGCTTCCTACCATTAACAAAAGCCTTTTTAGAATTTTAGAAATTAAAAAAATAATCTTAGTTATTTCAAGTTTTTTACCTTTCCCTTTCATAGTACATTCTGTTACCACTCCATGTCCTTTCCAAGCTCAGCCACTAGTATCTGAGTTTGATCTCTTGGGAAGCTTTGCATTGCTACCAGTCTATTGTCCACCTTTCTGATCCTTGTTGTTGAGGCTCTTTTTACTGCCTATGATTTTGCTCACATTTCCTCTCTTATCTTGGTCAATTCATTCTTGTAGCCTAAAAATATTTCTGTTACAAATATTGAGTGTCTTCTGCTGCATTATTTGTCAGGTGAATGGTCATGCTTACCTTGGTTCTCAGGGAACATGCTTGTTGATACCCATTACAGGAACATATTAGCAATGATTATTCATAGTGACAGAGAGGTAGGCTAACCTCAGCTACCTATAAATTTCATTGTGTATACAATACATTTAGTATTTAAAAAAAAAATTGTCAGGATTTTCAGTTAACAGGCTGAAGTCTACCATACCTGCAATTCCCACTTTTCCTTCTATCCTTTCTTCCTGCTATAGTTTTGCCCTTTCATGGTTTAA